>NC_072734.1:9539214-9826869 GCF_026930045.1 Uloborus diversus
CGAGGTGAAAAATAAACTTAGCATTCATTCGGGGGTGAGCAAAATGGAAATTAAGGCCGATTTTTGAGTGAAAATTTTTTCGCGAATACAATACTTCCTTTTTTGTAAAAGGAAGTAAAAAAGGTAAAAAAGGGGAAAAAAACATAACAATGTTGCAATGCTGTATCCAAACGCCATATTTTTCGAATGTGAAAAAAGTTTGTGAGTGACCTCCAGTGACCTCCGATCTAGACGCCCATGTTCCAGAAAATTGTTGAAGTATGATCACTTCATACTTTCTAAAGCATTCATTGTTCATTAGCTTCCCCAAATGCAGCAATTCAACTTCCTCATTTCTTTCAAAGAATTATTTTTTGCTTCCCCTTTTCACAATTATCAATAAAACGTCTCTGTTTGCATCATATCTTTCTCAGAAAAAGCATGCGTGAGAAAACCATCCCCTTTATCAAACTCTCAAGCACATCTCAGCACCGACAAAAACCATTCTGTTCCGAAGAATTAGAATAAAATTAGAACAGATATTATCTCCATTCTTCCGTGCGAGCAAAATATTCAAAAGATTGTATGAAAGAAAGACAGTAATAACCTATATATCAAGTAATGACTTTATGATTTAAAATAGAATTTGATTTAAAAATAGTATTTTTATCTTCAAATTATAATTAATTGTGAAATAAGATTGATCAAGGTTTCTGTCGTGATGAGACGAAAACGTGACGAGATTTAATTCTTCGAAATGTTACCGTTTCTTTTTGAATAATATCTGTCTGCGTTTTCGCAAGGGTTTTTGAATGGTGTAACAGGTTTTTCAACTGTTCGCTTTTCAAAACATGAAGCGTGAAGCAAAACCTCTTTTACGTTTGTGTAAAAAGAATCAATTAAAAATGAATAATTAAAGTATGTATAATTATTAAAGTGTCTTCAAATTCGAGCTTTAATGGCATTGCTTTCAACATTTATTGTACAAAAGAGCTCCAATTATCCGAACTCCTACTATCCGAATCGTTTTCAGAATTTCAGAAAAAAAAAAATTAAACCAAAACGTACTACCGATTCGCAAAATAATGATTCTGTCGATGCGCTATTCCTTCCGCAAAACTAATCAAACAATTCATTTGATTGAGATATTCAGTGAGCAGTGACTTTCATTTAAAGTACGGTACGTACATACTGTACTAATGTACAACACTTGCAAGTACGCTTATAAAGTACAACATTGCCTTTTCTTTTCCTTAATTAACAGCTCTCTTTCTTCAAAAATATTTTTTTGTCTCCTATGTTCAACATACGCTCAATAATTAATTAAAATAGATCATTTTTTGGAAAAGTCCAATTATTCGAATGGGGTTTGGTCCCAATTGACTCGGGTAGTTGGGGTTTCACTGTAATTCGTTTAACGCGATGGAGGTGAAATTTCTGCATTAAACGGATGAAATGAAACCAAATGCAAACAGAAGTGACCTTATAAAAGTGTGACCATTTGGCTATAACCTGGTGTTGCATTGCCGAATTTTCGGCCAAAAATTTGATACGAAACCCAGTGTCTCTTTGGCAACCTAAAACTACTTGTTAAGAGATGGGGTGGGGTGGGGTGGAGAAAAGTGTCTGTTTGGTGAGTTTAAATAGAACGAGATTTTGCTCGACAATATCTGTAAAACGGTTTTTACTTCCTTTTACAGAAAAGGAAGTATTGTATTCGCGAAAAAAAATTTCACTCAAAAATCGGCCTTAATTTCCATTTTGCTCACCCCCGAATTAATGTTGAGTTTTTTTTTTTTTTTCAACCCGACCACACGCGGATAAGTGCCTAAGAAGGTATAGACAACCGAAATATCCATTTTGACATTCCCCGAGTTAATTACAACGACTTTTCTCGTGACGTTGTGCGTATGTGTGGATGTGCGTATATATGTCTCATAACTCAAGAACGGTATGTCCTAGAAAGTTGAAATTTGGTACGTAGACTCCTAGTGAGGTCTAGTTGTGCACCTTCCTTTTTGGTTGCATTCGGATGTTTCAAAGAGGGTCTTTTAAACATTTTTGGGGGGGAGATCAATGTTAATTTCAATGCTAACTCAAGTGGTGTTATAATTTGGCGGACACTTGGCGATATATCGCCAGTCTTTTGGTCGCCAAGTTTTGTCCCCAACTTGGCGACAAATTTGGCAAATTTTTTTAATTAATTTTTTTTTATCTGGTTTCAATTTGACCATTGGTGATATTTTGAGAGTCAACTATTGAATCACATTAAAATCGCCAATAATAGGGAAATAACTTTAAATTGGTGTAAAAGGAAGTCATGTGATGCACACATCAGCTCGTTTCTGCATTGATTCGTAGGATTGGAGAGCAAATACGTTTTACTTTCCGCAGAAGTTTCTGCTACTCAATTTAAAAGATAATTAATGGGTGAATCGCATTTAAATTACAATTGACACGTACATTCTAGTAATTCGCAACAAAATTGTTTTATTTCAATGTTCTTTCACGTCATAGGGGTCTGGCTCGGTACTTTTTTCAAACAATGGCAGCGTTACACTTTGCTACTGCTGTAAATGTTAATAAAACTAATATTTATCAAAAAATCGTCTTACAAAGTGAGAATTTCAAATCATAACTTCTAACCCGCGAAGTGTTCTAGCAGTCAGAACACAACATAATACTTCATACATAAATGGAAACAAAACAAATAAACAAATTGCAACCTGTTTCCCCGAAATTAAGATCCTCAATAAGTTTGTAGCACACTGAAAATCTGCTTCGGCAGAAAGTCTTCATTTTTCCTTTAGCGAAAAAGCACCTGAGGTTCTCAATTTCAGCTCTATGCGTAGAAGAAAAAAAAAAAATCCTCCAATCCCCGAAGAATGACCCCAGCAGCGACAGTTGCAGTGGATGGAGAATTTCCAGTGATTCTTAAACAGATGCGAAGCCGAATTGAAAATTTCCATCCCAAGTTAAGAGGATTACGTAACGTTGCTCTAGGAAGAGGCTGAATAATTAAGGTGAGACCCGCGATAGCTTTTTTAATGAATGTAAATCTCAGCACCCCCACTCTTTCGACGGCTCTAGTCGGGCATTCATTATTCATCCCTTCTCAGCTGAGAAGGAAGCCTCTCAAGTTTGGAGACTGCTTTCTGGAAGACTCACAAGATTCACGGATTTTGTCTGTTTTGGAATTTTCTCTAGTGGCGGAATTTAGTTCCATGCCGCCCATAGGCTGGTCTGATTTACCGTTAGGGGCATGAAGCCCGGCCTAGTGGGTTCCTAGCGTAAGGGAGTGGCCAAAATTACAGATCATACGGAAAATTATGACAAAATATGGTTGTAATTTGTTGATGTTTGAAAGCAAGAGGGCGACAGATGAAGGGTACAGAAATGTGACCTTTAACATCAAAACAGTCAATTTTTTTGTCATCCAGTATCTCGTTTAGGTTGTTAACTTCATCAGTTTACCTTAAACTTTAGCATAAGCTATGACAAAAAAAAGTGTGCAGATAATACTCAACAGCACTTTCTTCGATTTTATTATTCAAAGGAGCCCCACAACAGCGTCTGGTTTACTGTCCCAAAATTACTAATTCGGTGTCCTGCATAAAACTGTTCTGAATTTTGAGGCTCTTTTTTCCCTCAAAAGAAGCAAACCGGATAGTCAGAACAATAAACGGGAGGAGGGGACTGCAGAAATTCCAATGGCAATGTAATAAAATAAGGCTGAAACTTTCCGGATGGCAAATTAAGAAATAACTAATGACAGTCCTTTGTAATTATCGCATTTTACAGATTTTATTCCTAACTTCTTAATATCTGAAACTTCAAAAACAATATTAATATACTTTCATGTCTTTTACACCCATGCAATGGATATCATACATCACAAGTCTTTCTATGGAAATTTTTAAGGGTTGTTAATTTTAGATCCCCAAATGTATTCCCATAAGACAGTTCTATACCGATGCGATTCCTCCAGTGGTTTGCTATTTCGATTCAGTGTGTGGGGTCGTTCTAGAAATTCTTTTCCAGACCACACTCATCGTGAGAAAAACATGTAACGCTGGTGTTTTATATCTGTCACCAGAATGGGAGCTGGATAAAGTATAAGACCACACGTAAATACGGTTTTTGCTCCCCTTTTCTGAGAAATGTTGGAAATGAGATCTTCAAAATAGCTGAATTTTATCCGAAGCTGGACATTTGTTGTGCACATAAACTTTCTCCGTTTGGTGTGATATGATGTCTGTGACACTATAGGGAACATTTTTCAACCACCTTGTCAACATCATCTGACTGTTGTAAACAGGGGTGCATTCCCCGCCAAACGAATTCCCGTATATAAGAGAAAGTAAATAGGTCAAAGGGGGAGACACTCGTAGAGCAGAGATGCTGTTGAGTCGCGGAGTGGCTCACGCAGTTCAAAATATCTTTGTAACATTAAATAATCTGTAATTTGTAATATAGCTGTAAATATTGATCGCATTAAGCGTCTCTAAAAGACCATGCAATCTCTTGTCATCTTTACACAAGAGGTGGAAACAGTACAGTTCCTAGCCATCAAAAACTTTAACGTTTCATTGCTTTGAGCAAGTAAATAGTTTACAGTGATGCAAACTTTATTCTTAATGAGTGTCAAACAGCTGTTTTGTGTTAACTAAGAGAACTACTTCTGTTTTTCGCTCATTGCTACCTTGAAGTTATTTTGAAGAAATCGGATGAAACAGCAAATCACTTTATGAATGCTCCGTTTGATTTGCCGCTATTGTTATATTTTCAAAGTTGCGTAGTTCAGCTTTGGATGTGAATCTTCAAAGAACAAACGATTTCGATTTCTTAAGGCACAGCAGAGAGTTTGACGTCAGTGGAACTCAAGACTGAAAGGATAAAGATATTTTCTTCGGATTTAAGTACTAACAGTCTTTTTAGCCTACTTTCCCAGTAAAAGTCAGAAAAAGAAGAAAAAAGCATGAAAGAAGGCTTAATGCATCTTAGAAATATCGCAAAAACAAAAGAAGTCAAAAATAAATGAAATAATTAAACAAATATCGAAAAATTAAAAATTGGAAAGTAGGGTATTGAGATATGAAAAAATGTCTGTCGGTCTGTCTGTCTGTCCCCCCTCCCCTAATAACTTTTGAATGAATAGTCCGATTCGAACAAACTTTTTTTTTTGTTCGAAAGATCTCAGTAAGGACACCTCATTCCCATATTTCACTTTTTGATTTCAACTATTTTTTGTTCAATTTTGAACAGTTCAAAAAAACTTAACATTAGCGCATACGGGGAAATTCAAGGCAATTCCGAACTGTGAGGAGAATTTGCTTCAAACAAACTTTGTAGGAAAAAGCATTTGATGAAAAACTTGTATATAAAATATCTTTTTGATTTGAACAATTTTCCGTTCAATTTTGAACAGTTCAAATCCCTTAACATTAGCGCCTGCGGGGAAACTGAAAATCAATGTAGATTCCGTACTTGAAGGCGGATTTATTTCAAATAAATTTGTTGGAAATAGCTCTTGACGCCAAACTCCAGACTCCGACTCCGAGAATTTAGGGGCACCTGACTCCGACTCCTGTGCCCGACAATTAATCGGACTCCAACTCCCCGACTTCGACTCTGACTTCGTAGCTTTGGCAAAAATTTATACACGGAGGACAATTGACTGACTCCGATTCTTGGATATTCGACTCCGACTCCGCAGCTATGGTTTTAACTGTGAAATAATTATTGTTAATATGACTTGTTTTTATTTTCACGCTAAAGTTTTAATTTAGGTATTCAGTTTTCGACGGATAAACTCGAAGTCATTTATGTTTCTACATAAAAATATACGCAGACGATTTTTTTTTTTTTTTTTGACAGTGAAAATTATTTCTTTAAGTTGACATTTTATTGTTTTTATTTATTTCGGTAAGTGCTTTAATTCATTTAAAAAAATATTTTTGGCAACAGGGGAAAAATAAACTTTTTTTTTGATATTATGTATTTATTTTAATGAGCTTATTAATTTTAATTATTATTTTTTCGTTTTGAAAGCTGTTGAAGAATTTTTTTTAATTGAAAAAAGTTTATCAGCTGCTTTGTTTAAAAGGTACTGCTATTTTATTTGCTCGTTTATTTATTTATATTTTTTACGCATCTAATTTTTTAGATGGGTGAGGAATATTTTATTCCTAGAAATCAGCTTAAAATATTAAAAAAAAATATGTTTGAAACAATTTGCGATTTCAGCTATGTTTGAGAATATTAATCAGGTATTAGAAAGTAGTATGGGTATACGGGAAAGTAGGCTTGCTTAGTTCTAGACGGAACTTCTTGTTTCTTCCTGTATTAAACTATTTCTGTTTAAAAGCAAATAACACCCGATTCAATTTAAAACAGTAATTACATCAAAGCTATCTGTGACCTGAAGAAGACAACTAAAATACGAGAGAACCCCATAGACAGTAATCATGATGATCAAAAACGGATTAAGTCCTAAGAGATTTTCAATTATTTTATAGCAATTATGGTGTTCCGATTCGTTGCGGTTGGAGTTGTAATGAATAAGAATTGAAGTGCGAGTGGCCTTTATCTATTTAATAGTAATTATGTCGGATTGGTTACCTTTTGATAAATAGTGTGGGGGAACTGGAACAAAGTTCTTCTAAAGATTAAAAAATTGCGTTTTGTTCTTTAGAAATCCAACTTATCCAACCTATAATGACCCGTTTCTTGACGCATTGAAAGCTTAGAGGTGCATTTGATATTTACTTTTGCTGAGTTGTTGTAATAAAATGAACGGACACACATGTATCCTACAAAAACCGTAAAATCTCAGGTGCCAGAAATATTATTTTTCAGAGATTATGGGAAAAATCAGTGAGATATGATGTAACGACTTGCCACATATAATTTTATAAAGAACATCTTAACTTTTCCATTAAAAAAAATCTAATAAAGCTTAGGAAAAAAAAAACTAAAATCTAATACCAAAAAAAAAAAAAAAAAAGTATTTTCTTAGAACCATTTGAAAGATTCATTTCTTTTGAAAATCTCAAATACTGAAAATAATAACAAAATTAAAGCTTTAAAAAATATAAGAAAAACCTCCCTCGTTCAGTTTGGAATGCCTTAATTAGATATACATCAGTGGTATACATTTCTAGGTACCATTGCGTTTTCTGGAAATGTGACTACTTTCGACATTTTTTGAGCGAAATTGGTGACAAAATGACTAAATTATTCAATTCTAAACTAAACTTAAAAATGCTAACTTATTTAACTTTTACGTCGTACGTTGATAACATGTTCAGAAGAATATCAGAAAGAGTTGATAATTAAAAAATCTAAACTTTTACAAGTGTCAATATTACTTTACTCGTAAAATGTTACTTGACTTGAAGTTTTGAAAACTACAGAAAGAGTGAAAATTCGCTGATTCAAAAATTATATTCGAAATGGATTCTTTTTTTTCTCTGTACATGAACTTGCATTTTAATCAATACTAGGACGCTCTGACACCTGCTCGTTTCGCTCGCCATCCCCCGTTCGTCACCTGCTGTGGGTGACAGTTGATGATTTTAATGCTTTTACTCCTGGATGTCGTCAGGACATTCTCGATGTCCGGCCCCTTAAGATGTATAAGGATGAGATAGGCCGTAATGGCTTCCCTCAGATGACCTGTAACCAACGGTACCAGTGTTGACCTAATCGACATTGGCAGTCCGGAGGATATAGGGTTACAGACACACACAGACAGGTGCGGGCTTTAATAGTATAGATGATGTATCTCTTGCCCTAAAATTCATTTATTTCTCATTTTCGTACGTAAATGAATAGTTAAAAGAACGTTTGATACTTTTTGTTCAGGTAAACGTTTTATTACTAACGAAATGGTTTATACGAAATCGCAAGTTAGAAATAGGCACCGACTCTTTCATTGACAGATCTTTGAATTCTTCTTAATTCTATTTGAAAAAAATTTCATTTATTTTTGCGCTTCAAAGTTTTTGCAAAATGTTCACGAAATGATGAGGTCTGAATACGTATTTAATAGCAAAATGTACCGATTAATTTCAGTTTTTTAACTGTAAATTACACATTTGCACTAAAACAAAGTCAACGATTTCATTTAAAAGTTATTACATTACTTTAAAACGAGCTGATGTGTGCATCACATGACTTCCTTTTACTCCAATTTAATGTCATTTCCCCATTATTGGCAATTTTAATGTGATTCAATTGTTTACTCTCTAAATTTCACCAACAGTGGCCAAATTAAAACCAGATTTTAAAAAAAATCGCCAAATTTGACGCCAAGTTAGCGAAAAAACTTGGCGGCAAAAGACTGACGATATATCGCCAAGTGTCCGACAAATTATTACACCAATGGAGTTTACATCGAAATTAAAAATGATTTCCCCCCAAAAAGGGGCAAACGACCCCCTTAAAAACACCCGAATGCAACCAAAAAAAAAGAGGTGCACAACTAGATCCCACTAGGAGTCTACGTACCAAATTTCAACTTTCTAGGACATACCGTTTTTGAGTTATGGAGATACATACACACATACACACATACATACGTACATACGGACGTCACGAGAAAATTCCTTGTAATTAACTCGGGGGTCGTCAAAATGGATATTTCGGGTGTCTGTACGTTCCTAGCCATATATCCACGTGTGGTCGGGTCGAAAAAAAACTCAACATTCATTCGGGGGTGAGAAAAATGGAAATTGAGGCCGATTTTTGAGTGAAAAGTTTTTGGAGAATACTATACTTCCTTTTTTGTAAAAGGAAGTAAAAAAAGTAGTCTCATAAATTTTAATAATTTAACTAATGGGTCATTACACGGACAAACTGCCATCTTGTTGCACATGATGACAGCGCAACAAGACTACTCGCACATAGTCTACTCGCATGGACTAGACATGACAGCTAAAACATTTAATTAAAACTTACGATTTAAAAAAAGATGTTAAAAGCAATAAAGTTAACATAACTTTATTGCTTAAGAAATCACAAACGAATGTGTAATTTCTAAAAAAAAAATTTAAATTGGTGCCATTTAAAATTCGTATTTCTTGTGAAATATATTAGCTGTTACTTTCGGGACAAAATGGCAACCTTTCAGTGGAATGGCTCTAATATGCTGTTACATAACTCATTCGAACTAAGGAGTCAATAACGTAATGAAAAAGTTCCGTCAAAGTAAAATCTACGATTATTGGAGCTCTAATAATTATAAACATTTAAAGTTGGACGATATTTTTTTCTGAAAAATGAGTAAGGAATACTACCGAACCAAAAAGAAGTAACATTTTGATTAAATATAGTTACCTCAAAAAAGAAATAAGTACTGATATCCATAGAAGGATAACAAGTTGATATCCTTGACTTTGTTCGTGATGTTTTTGTATTTTTAGTTATTGTATATTCTCTTATTGTTGAAGAAGAAAAAAACATGTTCTTCATTAAATTACAGATTAGGTCAATATTTCAACACGTTCAATTGAAACGATGAATTTTCTGATAGGAACGCAAATAGAATTAAATATAGAATAAAGTGCTTTGTACTTCCAAGATGGAAATCTTCAATCACTATTTCTTTTGTTCAGCTTTACAATAAAAAGTTTATAGACCGTTTTATCTAACCCTTTAACCTGTTTCTACAAACCATTAAAAAATTAACATTCATTCCTTTTCTTTCGTAAAGAGAGATTTAGAAATTGAAAATTGATTGAATCAGCTTTTTACTTCCTTTTACAAAAAGGGAAGTATTGTATTTGCGAAAAAAATTTCAATCAAAACTCGGCCTTAATTTCCATTTTGCTCACCCCCAATTGAATGTTGAGTTTTTTTTCGACCCGACCACACGTATATATGTACCTAAGAACGTATAGACGCCCAAAATATCCATTTTGAAGTTTCCCGAGTTAATTACGACGAGTTTTCTCATCACGTCTGAATGTACGTATGTATGTGCGTATGTGTGTATGTATGTCGCATAACTCAAGAACGGTATGTCCTAGAAAGTTGAAATTTGGTACTTAGACTCCAAGTGGGGTCTAGTTGTGCATCTCCCCTTTTGGTTGCATTCGAGTGCTTTTTAAGGGGTCTTTTGCACCTTTTTTGGGGGAATTCATTGTTAATTTCGATGCGAACTCAAGTGGTGTTATAATTTGGAGGGCACTTGGCGATATATCGCCTGTCTTTTGGTCGCCAAGTTTTGTCGCCAACTTGGCGACAAAATTGGCGATTTCTTTTTTTAAAATCTGGTTTTAATGTGGCCATTGTTGGTGATATTCAGAGAGTTAGAGAAAGAATCACATTAAAATTGCAATAATAGGGAAATGACATTAAATTGATGTAAAGGAAGTCATGTGATGCACACATCAGCTCGTTTTAGTATGAATAAACGATAACATTGTAGATTAGGGGTTGACGACTCGTTTACTTTTTATCTGAAAACAGAAAAATATTGTTTTTATTTTTCACATTTAAATCCAACCTTTTCATGTTTTCCATTGATTTAATGTGTTTGTTTGGCGGATTGCTTTACAGTTTAATCAACGCGGTTTCATTTATTTAGCAAATATTTTTACATTTTTTAAACTTTTATTGCAGTTTTAATAGCTTGTTTATGTCACCTTTTTAGTATGAATAAACGATAACGTTGTAGAACAGGGGTTGACAATTTGTTTACTTTCTACCCAAAAATGGAAATATATTGCTTTTATTCTTCACATTTTAATCCAACTTTTTAGTGTGTTTGGTGGTTTGCTTTATACTTTAATGAAGCTTTCAATGTGGTTTAATTTATGGTTTATCCCCAGTTTTGCAGACATTTCAAATTTCCTCTCCTCTTTACGGTATCAAAAGGTACGGTTCAAATTGAAAACCCGGGGGGGGGGGGATTTTGTGTTGGCGAAACTGGGAAGACACCAAATTATTTAGTGAATAATTTTTCATTTTGCAGTTTAATAGCTTGCTTGTATCAGCTTCTTATTAGAACGAATTAAGGCCCCCTATATATACGAGCCGACGCGACGAATCAGCTTAAGATTAGCCATTTTGGATCGAAGCGCGTGTTTGCGACTCGACGTTAAATCCCGGTTATCACAAATTTGCCATTTCAACTGCGCTTGCGCGCGGACTTTGCTGATTTCAAAAATCTTGCTAAAATTAATTACAAACATTTTAAATTTATTACTAAATACGAGATAGCAATAGATAAAAACTAGAAATCACAAAGCTTTCTCTGATTTAGTTTTTAGGCCCCGGCAAAGATTGAGTTTTGCGTCTTAATAATTAATGGATTCGGTGTCTGATTTTTCTGCCCCTTCCCCTTTTCAGAGTCAAATTTTTAAACTCAGAAAAGCATACTAGAATTTCAGCATTTCTAATACAAAACCGAACCCTCAACCTTAATAAAAATGTATAACACTAAGCTGTTTACGCTTAACGTAAACTATCCGCAAAAGACGGATATCTGTACTCATATTCCAATCATTTTTGAAGTACACAACGTGTTTTAATTTTATGTTAAATAAATATTTCCAAACCAATAAATATTGAAGTGTCATTTTTCTCTTTACATTATAAAAATTATCAATTATTCTCATATCCGTAGTTTCATATAATGTATCACGAAATCGCTGTGAAAATATTCTAATCGCATTCATTAATTTGTTGGTACTCTAGCTCAGCTTAAATAAAAACAAACAACACGAAATCTTAAAGCAGAAAGCCCAAAAAGCTAAGTCCGCGCGCAAGCGCAGTTGAAATGGCAAATTTGTGATAACCGGGATTTAACGTCTAGTGTGTTTGCGTGGTTGTCTTTCTGGCGAGTTATCGCGTTTGGTGATTGTTCACTGTGAACAATTATTAGCCGCACGTGAATTGTTTATTAAATAAAATATTGTTTTCGTCAAATTTGGCAAAATCCGAAACTTTCCTGTATTAACCCTAACAGTGCAACAATGAAAAATCCGATCCGAAATGGCTAAACTTAAGCTGATGCGTCGGCCTGTCTATATAGCGGCTCTAGAACGAATAATCGATTATATTGGAGAGTAGAGGTTGGCGACTTGTTTATTTTTTACCCGAAAATAGAGAAATATTGTTTTTATTCCTTATATTTATGCAAAATTTTAGTGCTTTTAATTGATTTAATGTGTTTATTTGACGGATTTGCTTTACAGTTTAATGAAGCTTTTAATGTGGTCCCATTTATTTAGCGAATAACTTTACATTATATTGTAACTTTTATTGCAGTTTAATAGCTTGTTTTGTTTACTTCGAGATATATTTAATGCTTTAACGGAACTTTTAGTGGTTCTAAATGGCCTAGTTTGTTTATTTGAAGATTTTTTTTTTTTTTTGCATTAAAGTGAAACTTTGAAAGTCACTGCAAAGTTTTGAGTTTGTGTACATTAAAATGGCGGGATGCTTTTGCAATTCGGTGCTTTGACATTAAATTGACGTGATAATTTCGCACTTAGTATTAGTTGACATTAAAACAAAGCCATAAATTTGCAGTGGATGGTATTTGAGGTTAAAGTAACGCGATAGTTCTGTAGTTATGTGTTATTTGATATTAAAGTCAAGCGACAGTTTTGTACTTAGTGTCTTTCATAGCAGTTAATGTCTGAAGGGAAAGCTTTGCTCTTAGTACTGTTTGACATTATAGTGAAGAGAGACTTTTGCAAGTAGTGTTATTTAGCATAGGGAGGAGAGAGTTTTGCAAGTAGTGTTATTTAGCATAGGGAGGAGAGAGTTTTGCAAGTAGTGTTATTTAGCATAGGGAGGAGAGAGTTTTGCAAGTGGTGTTGTTTGACATAGGGAGGAGAGAGTTTTGCAAATAGTGTTGTTTGACACTATATTGAGAAGCGTTTTGCAAATAGTGTTGTTCGACATTATAGTGAGGAGAGTTTTGCAAGTAGCGTCATTTGACATAGGGAGGAGAGAGTTTTGCAAATATTGTTGTTTGACATCATAGTGAGGAGAGTTTTGCAAATAGTGTTGTTTGACATTATAGTGAAAAGAGATTTTTTCAAATACTGTTGTTTGGCATTATGGAGAGGAGAAAGTTTTGTAGAAACTGTTGACATTGAAGTGACGAACTGTGAAAGCGCATAAAACTAAATGTTTTTTTCCCGTTTAAACGACATAACGGAATATCATCAATTCTCTTTGAACTATTGTAATTATTTTTCTTTCTTATCGGTTGCTGTGGAGTACTGAGTGCTTTTTTTTTTAGGGAAATGGGGAATACTTGACTCATTGTCGCTTATTATGTATTTAAATTATTTGCGTAAATTTGTAATTTTTTGTTGGGAATGAAAATATGTTGTTCATTCCCCGACTGGACATTAAACTATCAAAATATTTCAATGTAATTTATCTGTCAAGTAGGATTCTTTTTTAAAAATATTATTATTATTTTATTTTTTTATCGACTTTGGGAAATTTTCAAATCTAGTTGTGGTGTGGATTTGCTTTTGTATTCTCGTTGCTCTCTGCTTTTATGTCCAGCGGATCGATATGCAGTAGAGAACCAATTATCCGGGAAGTTCGGGACCATCGCTATCCCGGATATCTGAATTTCCCCGTTTTCTGGATCGCTAAAAAGCGCTATTGGCTGATTGTTAGTAAAACTTAAATTACTATAATAAATAGTTATGTATATTAAAATAAGAAGAAAACAGTTTAGAAATGCTTATAAATATCGAAATATTAAAAACTAATAGTGAGAGAATAATTTAAACACCAAAAAAACTTGAGTTATTCATAATACCTGAGACCCTCACATTCTGTTTTGAAAAGAAAAAAAGAATCCACCACTTTTCGATGTTTTAAAGCGAAAGAAAATAAAGGGAAGGGCAAAAAATAAGTTTTTGAACCTAAATGTGTGATTTTTCTACTATAGTGTATAAAAGAAGTTATTGATAACTAATGCTTTTGAATATCGTTAATATCAACAGAAATTTGATTTATGAATTCTTGCAGCCTTATTAGTCTTGCGTTTAATGGATTTCTAGATTTCACGATCAACTAACTATCCGGAAAATTCGCAAACCTGGTTTTCGGCGTTTCCCACACTTTTGCGACGTCACTTACGCCAAACGCCTTTAATTAGAGACCATTCAATAAAATACTGCAATAGAATGCGAAAATATTCATTTCCTTAGCTTTCAGCAAGAATAAAACACGAAAATTTCAGACTTACGATTGTACTTTTTGATTCAAGAAAATATTTCAGAAATTTTGCCCCGCATAAAGGATAACCATTTGAAGTTAGTGTTTGCAAATATTTTCCCGAGTTTTCCGTGAGTAATATAGTGTTTATTAAGAAATCGTTTATATTCTTTTTGGTATTTCAGAAAAAATGCTTGGTTTTTCAAAAATTGCCAAAATGGCCTATTATTTTTAAAAAATGGCGGAAAAATTGGGGAAAAGTTGCCGGTTTTCTGGTTTCCCTGTTTTTTGGTTCCCGGATTAAAGGTTCTGCACTGTACTTAAAGAAAAATGCAAGTCCTTCGTGAGGTCACAGTAAATGAACTTATTCATAAAAAAAATAAGGCAAATCAGTTCATTCAGAAAGCATTTACGAATGGATCCTGGAAAGTAAAATAGATAATAATAAACTTCCTCTTGCTTCCACTCGATTAAAAGAAAATGAAAACAGGAAGAACGGATTTTACGACAAAATGGATTCTTTGGAAATCGGAGAAATAATTAGAGGTTTGAACGGAGTAACCTCTGCGGGGTAAAAAAAATCAAAAACAATAACAATCTGACCGGAAAAGTAGAAGGTGTGTCTGAGATAGAGGAGACTACAATAATAAGCTTAAGCTACTTATCATTTTCTTTTAGTACTTTCAGGAAATTTATAATTATCATAGCTTGCTTTTCGTGATTTGAAAATAAAGTATTAAACTGAACGCCTTATGTTTGAATCAAATACCACTTATGCAGTTGAACATTTGGTGGATTTGTAATTATTACTATTAGAGGAGGAAAAAAAGAAGCATATATTTTTCTCGGTCAAATTCCAGGTGTTCCAAAATTATCTTTGCAGGTTTGATCACGAATATTTCCGAAATAGTGATAGGTAGAAAGTTTTGCTTTTTGCTACCTGAGAAAGGTTATGGTCACCGACGAATTTTGCTTTGGTATTTTGCTCAATGTGCAAATCTGGGTGTCTGAGAAGCCAAACTGTAACAATGAAATTTGTCACCGCAGTTCATCATTGAAAGTGTGGTTCAATCTTTCTTCATGAATATTTTGGCGATTGAAATCCCCAGCTTTTATTACTTCCTTTTACAAAAAGGAGGTATTGCAGGGTGGCGACAGGAACTGTGAAAAAAAGTTCCCTGACTTTTCCCTGATTAAGTTCACCAAATTTCCCTGATTTACGTTACCAATGATAGTGGTTTTCTTTCTTTGCTCTACTTGAAATCCATTGTATGTTTGTATTAAATGCAGCATTTTAAACGTTTTAAGTTGTGTAAAGTTGTTGAACTAAAGATATATTTTAAAAAGATGCTACTTTTTTAATAAAATGGTTTTTAAAAAAAAGACAATTTTTTTTTTTGGAAGGAAAGAAAAACTTACAAAACAGTATATTAAATTTTTATACAATGGAAAAATTATAGAAAATTAAAAAAAAAATTACTTTACTTCTAGAAACCACTTAGCATAAGAATTTTAAGAAACTATTAAAATTACTTTTGTAACAAACAACTTTGAATGCAAGGGAAAAAAAGCAATTAGTTAATAACAAAATGTATAAAAGAATACAACTTGGTTATAAAACTTCAAAAATACTTAAGTCTGAAGAAAAGAAAACCTTAATAATCAGCGGTGACAATAACGGCAAAAAAAAAAGTTTTTTTTTTATTGAAAGTTCAATTTTAGCAATTAAACTAAAAACCCAAAGAAGTAATAACTTTTAAGTTTTTATAGTATTAATTCAAAAACCAAAGATTTCTTCTTGAAATCGTGATTACAGAACTTAATTACTTCGAGACAATGGAATAAAGGCAACGGAGCTAAGACATTAATGAAGGCTTCCTCTTTTCCTGTATGGTTGTTTATTTTACGTAGCATTGAAAGCGTAAAAGGAAATTTCAAGCTAAGGTAAAATAAACAACCTAACAAACACAGAAGCAATCTTAGGAAGTTCATCCCGTGGTTAATAAGCAAGATTCAATACTTTGACGTTGAGGAAAAAAGATGCACAAAAATGCGGCAGTGTATAATCGCACCTCATTAATTTTACTTTTTTTGAACAGATAATTGGCAGAAAATGCGTAGGGAATTGGAGTACTTCATTAAAAAAATTTTTTTTTTCTTCATAAAATCGATTTTCCCTGATTTTTTGTTATTTTTTCAAAATTCCATGATATTTCCCTGATTTTTCACTGATTAATAAAGTTCCCTGACTTTTCCCTGATCTCCCTGATTTCCCCGATCTGTCGCCACCCTGTATTGTATTCGCGAAAAAATTTTTACTCAAAAATCGACCTTAATTTCCATTTTACTCACCCCCGAATGAATACGTATTGAGTTTTTTTTTTTTTTTTCGACTAGACCACACGTGGATAAGTGTCTAAGAACGTATAGACATGCGAAATATCCATTTTGACAATTCACGAGTTAATTACAAAGAGTTTTCTCGTGACGTCTGTATGTGCGTATGTGCGTATGTATGTCGCATAACTCAAGAACCGTATGTCCTAGAAAGTTGAAATCTAGTACGTAAACTCTAGTTCTGCACCTCCTCTTTTTGTTGCATTCGAGTGTTTCTAAAGGGTTTTTTTTTTTGCCCCTTTTTGGGGGGAAATTATTGTTAATTTCGATATAAACTCAAGGAATTTGGTTATAATTTGGTGGACACTTGGCGATATAACGCCAGTATTTTGTTCGCCAAGTTTTGTCGCTAACTTGGCAACAAATTTGGCGATTTTTTTAAAAAAATTTTAAAATCTGTTTTCACTTTGGCCATTGTTGGTGATATTTAGAGAGTAAACTATTGAATTACATTAAAAATGCCAATAATGTGGAACCGACACTAAATTGGAATAAAAGGAAGTCATGTGATGCACACATCAGCTCATTTTTTACTATGCAAATTCTAAACGTTCTTTCTCGATTTTTCATTCCGTTCTGCGATAAATATCTTCAGTAATATTTTTTGCATACGGTTCATTTCAGTCAGATGCTGTAGTAATAAGGTTAGTTAAATCAATTATTTTGAAAGCAGTAATTTTTCAGCAAGGCTCCAGTATTCAGCCAACGTTACTAAGTCTGCTTTTTTTCATCTAAATGAAAAACTCATATCTATGCAAATTCACTTAGAATAAGACAAATAAAATGTGTACCCACAGCTTTTCAGCAGATATTTTTGACATTACATTGTTGAGGATTGCGATTCCAAATGATGAATCACGCAAATAAAAAAATAAAATAAAATACACATGACAAACTGCTTATTTTACTCTAAAAGGTACACGTGGAGCGCAATGATTTCACTTTTTCCTTAATTGTTTTAATCACCGCAAGGTAGCGTATTCGAGCTCTGGAGTTGCGAATATAAGCATTGTTCAACAATGAACGTGATTAACAAAGAATTTCCAATTGAAGGCTTTATCTTCATTTAAGCATGAAATTAATTAAAAACAATTATAATTCACGTTCTAATTACCTTGGAGCACTGGTACCAATTTTATCTCATACAGAAAAATTAGGGGTTGCTATGGATATTTTATTCTAATTTGTGCGAGCATTTTTTCGGCCTCATATGAGAGAATTTATGCAAAAATGTTGCATAAAAATGGAATAAACTAATAATTAATAGTTAATAAATTAATTTGATTATAGAATATTGCATTGTAATCGGGTCTGAGGTTGCAAACCAAATTTCATCAGGAAGTGGGTGAAAATTGAGTTGCAAAATTTGAACAAGATGATACATGGAGATTGTGAGCTAATAGTAGGAATTGGAGGTTTAAAAAAAAAAAAAAAAAAGGAATTTTTTTTGGGGGGGTAAAAATTTTTTTTTCCCGATGGGGTTTATTTCCGCTTATCATAAATTAAAACTCAGAATTTTTTTAAACTTTGTAATGCCTTTTGTCTTCAAATACTTTTTTATGTTCAATATCTGACATGAAAAAAACACTAATTTTGATAAAGCAGGAAGCAATTAGAAATTTAATTTCTCTGTACATGAAAAATTTGTTCCTACTTTTCTAACTAAAACTAACTTTAAATGCAGATCTGATTATATAAATAAAATCAATTGGTGGAAATGTTTTTCTTTGATAATGTGCATTAAATGGGTGTGCGTGCATACGTACACACACATGCATAAATTCATGTAACAAGCTTAAAAAAAAACAAAAAAAACTCGGTTTAAAAATTTCAGTTTCTTAAAGAAAAGGAGAAAAAAAAAACCTTGCACATTACTTTCTCCTATCTTCATTGAGAAAATATTGGAAGCAATGCAGTTTGTATATTTAGATTCGCATTGCTCAATTTCAGTACGAAAGATTCCCTTACGTGTATATAAGACAAAACTTATATACACATACATAACTAAGTTTAAAATGAATTAAGTAAGCTCATAATATAGTATTAATGTACATTTATGTTTCTGGAGATGCACTGGCCCCAATGTTTTTCACTATAGTCGGACCTCGATATAAGGTCACCCCTCGGGACTTCAAGAAACTGACCTTATAAGCGGGGTGACCGTATACGCGATTCATATATAGTTTACAACAGGTGTGTAAGGAATAAACATGTATGTATGGAATAGACATGTATATACATAAATTCTTTTTAAAATTTAAAACATTCAAAAATATCAGTTAGGTTATAATAGTTAAAAGGATTTGAACCAATTAAAACCTTTGCAATCAACAAGAAATTTTAAAATGATTTTTTAGAACTTTCACGTGGAGTAAAGCTGCTTACAAATATGCCCAAGCAGAGAACTGATGTGCAACTTATCTAACTTAAAATTATAATTAATACTGGACTAATGCGTTTTTTCTTTAATTTAAGCACAATGGTTTCTAATTGTTTTCTGAACATTTCCTTCGGCTTATTATGACTGGTAAAAAAGTGCGATATGTACACTCTGAGTGCCTTCGTTATTGCTTTATATTTTAGTGTCACTGTCGTAATATTCACTTTCTACTGAATTCTGTGCATCACATGCTACGTCAATAGGAATACGACTTTTCTTGGAAGTGAATCTATTAATGACTGAAATCATGTAAAGAAATCAGACGGAAGTGACCTTATAAGCGATTAATCTATTAAGACTTGACCAGATATCCGATAAGAAATATCATAGAATTCCTATGAGCCGGGACTTCAGAAAAGTGACCTTATATGCGAGGTGACCTTATAAGCGAATGACCTTATATCGAGGTCTAATTGTATCTAGAAGTGACAAACATTGGAGCTGGTGCATCCACAGAACTATAAATATATACATTAATGCTACTTTTTATAAGCATAAAATCATTTTAATCTTCTTTACTAATAATAAAGCTGAAAGTCTCTCTGTCCGGAGGATGTCTGGATGTCTGTAGAATGTCTGTAGGATGTCTGGATCTCTGTGACGCGCATAGCGCTTAGACCGTTCGGCCGATTTTCATGAATTTTTGCACAAAGTTAGTTTGTAGCACGGCGGTGTGTGCCTCGAAGCGATTTTTTGAAAATTCGATTTTGTTCTTTTTCTATTCCAATTTTAAGAACAAAAATATCATAAGATGGACGAGTAAATTACGAAATTATCATAACGTGGAACCGTAACATGGGTACAAACCAATTGGCGAGAAAATTCACCATACATTATTTGTAAATATACAGGCGAACCAAAAGACCTTTTAATTTTTCTATTACGGGCAAAGCCGTGCGGGTACCACTAGTAATAATTATATTTGGGAATGTAAGTTGACTAATCCGGGAAAGTTTTTTTACTAAAGATCGACGATGCAACTGAGACTATGCAAAACACGATGCTTCCAATATATTTTTTAAATTCTTCTTCACAATATAAAAATTTTTTCGGACGTGGGGCTCATATGACTCAGTCATAAACTCTGGTTTTGTGCCAAAAAGTAAGGGAAAAATTGTAAAGCAAACCCCTAGGGAAAAAAGATTGTTTTTGATGATTTTAAAAACATTTGGGGGTGAGGGGGATACTCCCATGAGCCTCCCAACTTGCTCCAAATGTTCATGCGTCAGAACTTAGCACCTCTCTAGCCCCTCAGAAGAGTGTTAATGGCTAATACAATGCTCCCTTCCCCTCCAGATAAAAATAATAGCTATGAAACTGTCGAAAACTGAGAAAAAGGGTGGAGCCATTTCCAAAAAGTGGGACGCGATGGGGGGGGGGGGGGAACGGTGGTCCTATTTGGATTCAAAAGGTCCTTTTGCAGAAAAATCAGCTAGAGTTACGTCAGAAGCATTTTGAAGGTTTTTTTTCTTTTCTTTTGCCGCGTAATGTTATTGGTATGTATAGCAAATGTTTAAGTATGCAACTGTATGCAAAATATACGAATTCCTAAGACAATTCTAGATACACGTAAAACAAATTCTGTACCTCAGAGCCAGACTAATGTAATTCACATGATCGTTACTTTACAGGAGAGAGGGAAAACGTTTGCTTGTGTAGCATACAAAGAATGGGACGCGCGCTCTTTTTATACTAGTAAATAATTACAAAGGTTTTTTTGAGCAATCACGATTGCTTATTGCTTTCATTTGAGCGTACTTGATGTCCGGTTCCTTTTTCAGACTGGATCAGGGGCCTCTGCAGCACCGTCGTCCACCGGAGGACGGAGCTGTTGCTCTGGTCCCAGCCTCCACTAGCAGCGCTGTCCACCGGAATCCCCTCCTTCTAGGCGGTGGCGTCCATATCCTGCATACACACACTCCTACATACACACATGTCTACACACAAACAAGTCCTTACACACATACACACACGTAACCGCCCAGGAGGAGGGGCAGGCTTGGGAGGACATGAGCCGCTTCTATAAACAATAGCCTCCAATGAGTAGGGTCTTGTCTCAATTCGTGATTGCGAAAAACATAATTCGAATTCAAAGTGTCGGAATTCAAATCAATTATAAACCTAAACAGTTTTTTTTTTTTTTAGAAACTCGTTCATATGATTCGATGCGGAATAGGATTCTACATACAATGCTCTGATAAACGGAAAATCGCAATTTTTGGAATTACGTTAGTTTGGCTCTGAGATAGGAAATTGGCAATGATAGATTTGGAGGGACAGGATAAACTTACCAGCAAAAGTATCAATAGGATGTTCTTTTTAATTTGGCAATCCATGATCAGACGAACAAGGGGGTGATTCGTCCCCCCAGCACCACATGTATCCACATATTCGTCCCCGATCGCCCCTTCAGCACCAAAAATATAAAAAACGAAAGTTATCTACCGTTCCCCCTTCAGAACACTCGGAATTGTCATCAGCTCGTGCAGATTGACATCACTCGGGCGAATGTTTTCACAGAACAAACACAAAGCACGTGAACACGACGGAGAAAAAAGAACACGAAGAATGTAAACAAGGAGAGGCGGAGGGGTTCCGCGTGCGTCCGTTTCGCGGGGTATTCGCGAGCTGGAATGGAGGGATGGGGCAGACGAAACTTGGTGCGTATCGTGCAGCCGGCAGCGATTGGCTGTTTTGGGGGGTCGTGTGCCGCCCGTCACTCAGTGAGGAGCGGATCTTCCGAAAGAGATTTCTTGTTTTGTTTTGTGCTTTTTCTGTTTTTCTTCCTTGTGTTTGCGTTGCGTGTTTTTATGCGTTTTGTGGAGAAAACTGGCTTTCATTGCGCGGCGTGTTTCCGGCAGGTTTCATGCTTCAGATTTCGTTTTTATTAGGAGAACTTAATTGCGACTGAAAAATACATGGGTGCTCCGAACTAAAATTTCTGGGAGGGGAGAATTTTGTGACTCCGCATATTGTCGAATAAGAGCATAGCATCATTATAACATTTTTTTTTTTCAAAATTGCAATTTTGCACTGCTGTCTCTGAATTTACCGAATCAAAATCGATCGAATAAGTACTTTTGGGGAGGTCACAGTGACCACTCGTGATCTCCCATCGGGGTCACGCTGGAAAAATTGTCTTGACCTACTGTATTTTACGTGTTTTGTGAATCAACTTTGCCCAAACACCAAAATTTCTGATGCAGTTTCTTCTAAGTTGTTGTTGTGTGCCAGCTAAGCTGGTAATTATGGGTGCGCTGCTTCACTTTTGGTGTGAAGTCCGACTTCCAAAGTACGCACATGCCATAAGGACCCGTTTATAGTGTAGGCAGCCATTCACAGCATAACAACATATCCACACAAACGACAAGGACGAGAAAGTACATCCATGCCCGAGCCGGGATTCGAACCCGGGACCTCCTCATCGCAGCCATCTTCCTATGTCAACTAGACAAGGCGGGCGGCGTTTCTTCTAAGTCGCTATGATAATTAGGAACCAGGGTTACGGAGTCAGAGAGAAAATGACCAGTTCCGACTCCGAGCTCCTTTTAGGGCATTCGACTACAACTTCTACCACAAAATCAGTCCAACTCTGACTCTCCCAATGCGAACTATACAGTGGCAGAGGCTGAGAGAAAATGACTGACTTCGACTCCGACTCTCGGAATCTGAAATTCTTCGACTCCAGACTCCGACTTCTTTACCGCAAAATCAGTCCGACTTTGCAGCCCTGATTAGAATGTTTGGAACAATTAAATTAAATAATGTCAATAACACTGATTTCACTTTAACAATAATTGAAAAATGACAGGCTTTTGACGTAGGGTTTTTGACATGACAGTTTAAAACCATCAGACTGTCATGAGTTAAAAACTTTCCAACCCTCATTGGAGAAATTTGGTATTAATACCTAAACAAATAACAGAAATAAAAAGACAAATCATCCATTAAATATTGCGACAGCAAAAACACATTTTACAGAAATTGTGATCTCAAAATACCATTTAGAAAAACCATCATAACAAAACCGGACACTTCACAAAGCTGTTGATATATTTTTGCCTTTTTCAATAAAAATATCCCCAGGGCCTAAATTCTCTTATTTCACATGTTTTTTTTTTTCTTTTTCTTATAATTTTGCTCATATATCTTTCCGACTTCGAATATAATACTTAATTTCAAGGTACTTCAAATTTCAAGGTACTTTAATTTGTAGGTACTTCAAAAAAAAAAAAAGGAAGAAAAGAAAAAAGTATTCATTTCCTTGCTTCTTGGGTTTCCTATTTTCTAATAATAATTCGTTCAAATAAAGTTTTGTATAGTAATGTTAAATTTTGTGCTTCAAATTATCCTGATTTTTACTCATTAACTAGCTTTAATTTCAAATGTACTACATGCAATAACCCCATATGGTTACGGGGGAGGGGGTGGTTTACCTCGTGTCAGAGTTCGAAGGCACTAGCGTAACTACGGGGTCTAGCGCCCCTGGCGAACGAAAGAAAATATGCCCCCCCCCCCAAGGTTGCCCACATGGAAAGTCACCGGAAGTCATTGTGACCTCCAAAAAATGTTTTTTTTTTTTTTTTTTTTTTTGAACATTTTGAGAAATTGATCAGACAAATAGGAGGCAGCACTGTAATTCTTTTCGAGTTTTCTCTTTACTTCCTTTTACAAAAAAAAAAAAAAAAGAAGTATTGTATTTGCGAAAAAATTTTCACTCAAGATTCGGCCTTAATTTCCATTTTGCTCACCCCCGAATCAATGTTGAGTTTTTTTTTTCAACCCAACCACACGCGGATAAGTGCCTAAGAACGTATAAACACCCGAAATATCCATTTTGACATTCCCGAGTTAATTACAACGACTTTTCTCGTGACGTCCGTAGTACGTATGTATATGTATGTGTGTATGTGCGTATGTATGTCGCATAACTCAAGAAAGGTATGTCCTAGAAAGTTGAAATTTGGTACGTAGACTCCTAGTGGGGTCTAGTTGTGCACCTCCTCTTTTGACTGCATTCGGGTGTTTCTAAAGGAGACTTTCGCCCCTTTTTGTGGGGAAATCATTGTTAATTTCGATGTATACTCAAGTGGTGTTATAATTTGGCGGACACTTGACGATTTTTTGGTCGGGCCAGTTTTTGGCCAGTTTTTTGGTCGCCAAGTCTTGTCGCCAACTTGGCGACAAATTTGGCAATTTTTTTTTTCAATTTTATTTTAAAATCTGGTTTCAATTTGGCCACTGGTGGTGATATTTAGAGAATAAACTATTGAATCACATTAAAATTGCCAATAATGGGAAAATGACATTAAAATTGGAGTAAAATGAAGTTATGTGATGCACACATCAGCTCGTTTAGAATTGCTTTCAATGATGCTCAATGTTCCTTCTCAGTAGATGTTATGTATGTGTATATATATATGTATACACCCCTTTTAGCTCTTTTTCTTGTGAGATTTTTTTTTAAGCATTTTAAAAATTTTATGATAAAAAAAATCTTATTTTTTTTTTAAATTAGTCAAAATGCCGCCCCCTTGGCTATTGCACCCCTGGCGAGAGCCACTCCTGCCAACCCCTAGTTACGCTACTGCTCGAAGGAGGGCGAAGGTTGAGAAACACTGGTTTAAAATATCTTACAAGTAACCCTAACCAAGTGTGAATCACTGATTAGAATAAAACTTAGCACATCGATAGTACTTTAAAATATTGAACCCGTTTTCTTTTTAAATTTTTTTACCTGCAACAGACACCTTTAACGAGGTAAAATTCATCCCTAGATATTGGATAATTGGGTTATTAAAGAGAACAATATATTATTTTATTCTAAATTTTAATTATAAAAATTAAAATAATGATTGGAAATTTGAAAAAATACAGCTATAGTTGACGTGTTTCGAGATTTTTCTGAAAATGCGTTTGATAGAGGTAAACCATCCTTTGCAATATTACCCCGTCACGGTGAATAACTCTGAAGCTATAATCTATCGTAAGAAAGTCATGTTATATATCAGTAGAAAGCTCTATTTTTTTTAGCTTTCCATATTTTTGAAATCTTCATTCTACTATAAGTAGTAGAAAAATTGTAGTAATTTGTAAGAACACACTTTTCATTTTTTTTTTTCGTACAGTTTCGTTTTTTTACCGGCCCATAGTTCGAACAATTTTCAAAATAGAAATCTGAAAATTGGAAAAATTACTTATCGTGTCATATGTGTCCTTCATTCCAAATTTTATTGAAATCGAAAATGGTGAGGTCCAGCATGGAAACGCTCATAGCCATGGAATTGCCCATAGCTACGCGACGGGATAGGATTGCGAGAGATAGTTCACCCCTCCAAATAGTATTTATAGAAAAATCTTGAAACACATCAACTTTAGTTTTAGTTTTTTTTTTTTTTTCAAATTTTCAATCATCATTTGAATTTTGTAATTAAAATTTTTAATAAAAAATAGTGTATTATACTGTCTTGTATACCAATCATCCAATATTTAGGAGTAAATTTCATCCTGTTAAATGTGTCTGTTCCAGATTAAAAAAAAATAATTTGAATTTTGACCTCTTGAATTCAAATTATGTTTTTCGCAATCACGAGTGTGTGTGTTTATACGTTTGTGTGGGGTATGTTTGTTTGTGTAGGTGTCTGTATGTGTGCGTGTGTGTTTATGTGTTAGGGTATGTGTGTGTAGGTGTATGTATGCGTGTATATATATATATATATATATATATATATATATATATATATATATATATATATATATATATATATATATATATATATATGTGTGTGTGTGTGTGTGTGTGTGTGCCTAGGTGTGTGTATGTATTTATGTGTGTGTGCGTGTGTGTAGTATATGGACGCAACCTGGAGACGGTTTTCGCTGTAGGAGCAGCATCGTAAGGATCCGGTCGACGGTGATGCTGCAGAGGGTGCTGGTGGGAAAATAAAATGATAGCACATCAAAACAGTCAAATGAAAGCAATAAGCAATCGTGAGTGCTCAAAAAAAAAAAAAAAAAAAAACACACGGGTTCAATATTTGTAAGAGTTCTATCGATGTGCTAAGTTTTATACCAATCGGTAATTCACACTTGGGTAGCGTTGCTTGTTTGTGTCCAATAAGCAAGCGATGCGACCCCAAAGAAATTGCGTAAGCAGTTCGGGGGAGTTGGCGAGCAGTTGCCCCCAAATCTTATTTGAAGCATCAGCATGTCTGAAAAATATAAAATCTTTTTTCCCCCGTTTTTTCAGAACAAAAATAAACAAAAACCCTAAACTTAAGGTCATGTCGCATAAAATGGCGATCATTATCTTATCGAAGGTGAATTTGTCAGGAATGCCAACGAGGTCTATTTCGGAATATTTGATTTTCCAGCGACCCAAGTGGTCAAAGTTCAAACAGTTGGCCTTGACCGGCAGTGTGGTATGTTTCTTTATTCAGCTGTCGCCCATAAATATGTGTCTTTGAAGAATGAAAGGTTACCGCACGCTGAATGTTTTTGAATTAGGAGTCGTAAGTAAAGCATACCTCACTAATCTGAGTTTATTGCCCACAACACGATGCATAAAAAAGGCAGAATACTAAACGATTTCCTTATGATGCAACTTACCGCCTTTGATTAAGGAAGGGGAATTATAAGAGAGAGAGAGAGAAAAAGAAAATGAAATTGTCGATTCTAAATAAGAGGACAGCAAGACTCGAAGTCGAAAACCATAAATCTCATTGCCCCCCCCCCCCAAATTCAATGGCGCCAATCCCCCTCCCATTTTTCTCAACCCTATTTCTCTTTTTTTATTTTTAAATTTTTTTAGCTATCTTTTTCAATTTTATTTATTACTTTAAATATTTTTTGTTTATTTTTTAAAATGTGTTTCATTTATATATTTTTTAAAATTTAGTTGTTTATTTTTAATTATTATTGTTATTATTTTAAAAGAAAAGTTGTATGTTACGCCAAAATATATACACACACAAACTAAATAAATGAATGAATTAAAATACAAACAAAATAAAATAGAACAAAATAAAATAAATAATTTAAATTAATAATGAATCAATAAATAAATTTAAATAAATAAATAAATAACTTTTAACGCCCCCCTCCCTTAAAAAAATTAATGGTAAAATTTGCGCCATAATCCTCCCTCCCCCTCCCTGTTGGCACTCCTGATAAATCTAAGGATTTTCACTCGATTGCGAAAATTGCAACACCATGAAGGAAGCATCATAGTTGAATGAAATTTAATGCACAATTGAGTGGTAATGGGACAAATAAATGATTACATTTTCAAACCAAACAAACAAAAAAAGCGATAGAAATTAGTATTTTGTGTGGCCACCAAGCGCCGCAATAAGAGCTGCTACACGACTCGGCATGGAGTGAAACAAAGTTTGAATATCTGCCTGCGGAAGAGTATTCCATATTGTTTGTATGCGCAACCAAAGTTCGTCTGTCCAAGCAACAGGACGAGGATCACGAGCGAGACGCCGCCCAAACGAAATACCACACATGTTCAATCGGTGACATATCCGGGGAATATGCAGGCCAAGGAAGAAGCTGTACCTGCTGTGAATCAAGGTAGGATTTGACAGTCCTGGCGATATGTGGACGAGCATTATCCTACTGGAATACAGCCCCTGGAAATCCTTGCAGGAAAGGAATAGCTTGCGGCTGTAAAACTTCGTTTATGTATCGGGTACTGTTCAAATTGGCCCCAATTCGTAGCAATTGTGATCGTCCATGATATGCTATGGCATCCCAGACCATAACTCCGGGTGTTCGTCCATTGTGGGGTTCGATAATGCACTCCGGAATCGAATTCGACCATCATGGTGCCACAAATTGAAGCGGGATCCGTCAGAGAAGACGACCTGCTGCCAATCAGCACGCCATTCTATGCACATTGGCCCATTGTAGCCGCAAGCGGCGATGGTTTTGCGTGAGAGGAATCCTGTATAAAGGAATTTTTGCGCGCAGCCCACGCTGCAGAAGACGTCTCCAAATTGATGAAGCACACAATGAAACACCTGTAGTTGTTGACCACCGCGCTGCCAATTGTCTAGAAGAAGCTCAACTTTTTGGTAAATTTTCTGAAACATTTCAAAGCCAACCAAAGTGAGTGATAAATAATAAATCCTGAGAACAAGCGATGACATCACTTTTTTTAATGTTTAGAGTAGGGTGGTTCAAAAAAACGCGAGCTTCTAAAGGAGACAAATAGGCAGCCTTAACTTAGTCGTGCTTTTTTATATCCAAAAAAATCTCAGTATCCTTTACATCACTTGCTTCACTTGTCTGTTGTCATTTTACTATTCTTACATTTCAAAAACCGCTGCTTGTACAACAAAATCCTATGACCCGAATATACCTTCTGTCGAAATAAGTGAAATAGAATCATCGTATACCATGTGACGAGGGAGGAGTCAAGTGGTATCGTGGAAAACGGTCAGTAATTTGTTTACTTTTCTGTTTCTGTGTGCATTGCATAATTCTCGTTTTCATTACAGTTTCTGCCGATGTAGTACGCAGGGAGCACATGTCGATTAAAGATATGTCATTTTAGATAGAACGCGTGAGGTAAATGCAGATGACACTTTTTTGTACATTTAACACTGCGAAGATATTGTTTTCACTGCTTCACTAGTCTTCAAGCAGAAAAAGTAGTTTTACAGGGTGAAAATTACCTTGTTGCGATGCCGATCAATTTGCCACCGTTTTTTAGCGGCAAATTTGCAAAACTTTCACAGAGTCGTTATAGGTCTGGACGAGAGGAGTAAGCTCTACGATTTTTCGAAAAGTTTGAAAGATAATCATAGGGCTTCAATATAAAGGTGCTTTGTTCAATTGTCGCTCAGAGAATCTCAGATGAACGATTGTTTGTTTTTCTACATAAATTGATTTTTATATTCTGTCAGGGTCTGAAGCTTAAAAGGACGAGCGGGTTCAGGGTTTTAGCCCCTCACTTTCTGATTTAAAATATGATTTGCCTGAATTAAGGGAAATTGATTGTTGTTGTTGTCGTGTCCAAAGAAGTGCAGAGTGCGAAAGGTTTAAATGGCTCCAAAAGTCTTAAAAACAAGATCCGCTAATTCTGGAGTCCGATGACTGTAAAGGATTTCATGTGGTGGTGCTCCAAGTTGGAGGAGGGAGCGAATAATGGATTGCCAATTAAAGACATGGTCCGGGGTTAGTTGTGAATAGGGACAGTGCTTGCAGATGGGATAGGTTTTAATATTATTTGGTAGAATCTTCATGCCATTGAAATGTCCAGTACGTAGCCTAGCTATTGTAGAAGAGAAGTTTCTTGGGCGGAATTGATTGTTTTAATCATAAATTATTTCCCCAAGTAAAACTTGGTAAATAACTCCGGTATTTAAAGCTATTTTGCAATTTTGTAAAGCCATAATTTCATAAGAAAAAGTACCGATATTTTTGGTCATTGCTGCGAATAATATTACCTGTATTTTTATCAGAAAAGTTTTAAATAAATTACTACGGATATCCACTGCTATTTTTAATGCTCATTTTTTTTCATCGATGACACTATAAAAACCTATCATTTAATTCTAGAAATAGGCCTCAGAAACACGATTTAATAGAGTATCAATGAATTAATGTAGTATTTCTTAAATTGTGTTCCTCGGAATTCCAGGGTTCCACGGAGGTTGTTATTCAAAGATTCCGCGGAACTTACATTAGAGCTTTTATTTAAAATTAGTCACTAAACAATCGATAAAAATTGTGCCTTAGTGAAGCTTTTCTTCTACATTTTCAGAATAAACAGCGGATAAAACATTAAATTGCTTGTTGAAAATATATTTATTGTCAATGTCGGATCTTCGGTTATGTTGGTAGAAGAATACAAAATTTTTAATCAAACAAAATCCGATTCATCCCTGCAACAGAATTTTAAATTAATGTCATTATTGGAATTCTGGCGAAGTTTAAAAGATGAACATTTTCAATCGTCACGATAGGTGGTCTTATGCATAAGTCTACAAAACACCTCTACAGACTTATAAAACTAACCCTGACATGAGAATTCAACTGTCAAGCGTTTTGCGTTCTATAATGTTGCATTCAAACTGTACCACAGAAGAAAGCAAGGGGTACTACGAAAATAGGAGACATTATTAAAGGGTTCCTCTTGTCAAAGAAATTAAGAAATTTGGAATCAAAGAATCGAAAGACTGCAAAAAGATATTTTTATCATTTTACATGTTATGAACACGCGTCACTTGAGATAACTACCTTGAAAAAAAAAAAAAAAAACTTTTATTTTCGAGGTAGACCGTGCAAAGGCGGGCGACGCAGCTAGTTTGATAATATTTTTTGGCATGCAGGGAAATGCTTCAGTTTGACAAGGCTGAACTGGATCCGGTAACTTAACTGTTTTACTCATAGACTAATAATAAGAATAGACCGAGCTATGGCAACCCTTTTGCTGCTCATAAACCAAACCATGTGACTGGTGGATATCCTAACAACAGCGAGCGTTGGTCGTAGTAGACGATCAACGCCCGCGAGAAGTAAAATAAATAGAATTGATGGAAAACGGGAGAATGATCTTTTATGGAGTCTGATTTGTAAATTTGTTATTCTAAGTTGTAAATATTTTGTTAATATAGTGAGTTTTTCGTTTAGATAGTATTGTGCATTTTCTTTAGTCAATTTCAATAACTCTCTAAGCAATTAAAGATGCAAGCGCCCAAAAAGAATCGGCAAACGGTAAGATTTTTACCTACAATTTCAATTTAAGATACCGATTGGTATATTTTTGCGTTAACGCAAAACGTTTACGCCATTACGTTCACGCCAACGCTGACGTAGCAGTTCCAAATGAAATAAAAGTTACTGATGACAAACACTGATTATTAATGTCATAATAAAATAACTAAAAGAAAAACAGTTCAACCTCGGCACCTGCAAAAAAATTATAATGAAAACACATTGTCTTAAAATACATGTCGAGAATCCAAACTATAGATAATCCTGCCATCTAGCAACCATGCTGCTAAGTTTTCGCCAAGCCTCCCACCAGTCACATGATGTATCCATGAACCAATTTTTTCATCAGCAAGTCTGGGAAAGCTCGGTCTACTCTTATTATTCGTCTATGACTGTAAGGGTTAAAATTTCAACGACCAAAATATCACCCAACATGCAATTGCTTCGTTCAAATCAAATGTAGAAGCAATTTTTACCCGTCATTCTATAGTTCCCGTCAAGCTACAGTTTTCGAAAATTCTACTAAATTTTGGCAAACAATTATTTTCACACAGTGAAATGTGTAATACACGCAATAATAAAGTTCCTGCATTAAACACACATTTTTGCCAAGCAAGCATTTTACGCATCATTAGCAAAATAAATAAAACAAATCATTAATTGAAAAAAGAAAAAGGGGCATTCCAAGGTATTTTTGACATTTATGTAGAGTCCGTAACATGACTTTTTTTGCCATAACTTTTTAATTTACTGTTTGATTAGCATATTATTTTATTTTGATCTTTTCCTACCAACACACCAGCTCAAATTAAAATAATTTGCAAATCAAACTGTAAATTAAAAAGTTATGGCAAAAAAGGTCACGTTACGGACTCTACATAAATGTCAAAAATACCTTGGAATGCCCCAAAAGGAAAACATTTTCTTGAGATTATCTAGTTTTATTTTTTATTGAGCAATCACGATTGCTTATTGCTTTCATTTGACTGTTTTTGGCGTTCCTATGATTTTATTTTCCCGCCAGCACCCTCTGCAGCATTACCATCGACCGGCTCCTCACGATGCTGCTCCTCCAGCGAAAGCCGTCTAGAGGTTGCGTCCATATCCCACACACACGCATACATACACACACCTACACACACACATATATACATACATACACCTACACACACACATACACATATACACACACACAACTACCCACACACTCTTGCCTGCACAGATACAAACACATATGCCTACACACACATACACATTCCTTCCCCCCCACACACAAACACTCATACACACAACTACCAACACACTCATACCTGCACACAGATATAAACACACATGCCTACACACAGATACACATACCCCCTACACACAAACACACATACCCCCCCCACACACACATAAACACACACGCCTACATACACACACACACACACTCGTGATTGCGAAAAACATAATTTGAATTCAAGAAGTCAAAATTCAAAAATTTTTTTTTAATTTCATTTCAGAGCAAAGATATACTAACTGAAAGATGTCAATGTTATTGTACTTTTTCTTTGAAATTTACGGTATTAGTTTAACTGGATTCTTTTCTTTTTTGAATATTTTCATGCGACGCAATGAAGGTAAAAATTCCCAGCAAATATTGATGTAACTGAGCATAATAGTTACATATGACTTATTCTTCCGGAGTCCTGTGTCTGCTGTGGAAGTAGCACTTTTATATTCCCAATTATCATTTAGCACATTTTTTGTTAACTTTAATCTGCATTATTTTTTTCGTTTAAATAATAAAAACTTTTTAGTTCGAGTTAATTTTAGGAAAAAATATTGATTTTGTCCTTCGTTTAGAGTTTAACACAATTTTCAATTTTGAGTTAGATATTAATTGCATGATTTTATATCAAATATTACATTTCCTTGTTACCAAAGTGTTCTAACGAAGCTAAAACAATTTAAAAAAAAAAAAAAAAACGTTTTTGAACTTTATAAAATCTGAAAGAAGTTTACAGTGGCTGTAAAATCACGGAAGTACTGGGACTTACATACTACTAATTTAGAGGCGGGAAGAGAGAGGGTCATCCGGAAGACCCCTTCCCCTCCCGCCCCTCCCAGAAGGAGCCTACGGTTTTGTTTTCGAAACATTTCTGAAACTGCTTAAGGGTCAATAATCAGAACCAAATTTGCCAGGAATAGGACACCTACTGTATCATAAACGTTTCAAATGCTTTTTAATAAGCAATGAAAAAAAGTAGTATTTCAAATTATTCGCAACTTCAGAGCTCGAATACGCCACCTTGCGGTGATTAACAACACTAAAGAACAAGAAGTTCTGTCTAGAACTATACGAGCCTACTTTCCCGTATACCCATACTACTTTCTAGTACCTGATCAATATTCTCAAAAATAGCTAAAATCGCAAATTGTTTCAAACATATTTTTTAAATATTTTAAGCTAATTTCTAGGAATAAAATACTCCTCACTCATCTATAAAAATTAGACGTGTAAAAAAAAAATAAAAAAATTTAAAAAAAATAAAATAAAATAGCAGCACCTTTTAAACAAAGCAGCTAATACACTTTTTTTTCCATTCGCAACTCCAACGAACTATAGGGGGCACTGCAGTCACTGTCTAATGGCGGACGAAAAAACTAAAACAACCGCATGTGGTAACGAAGAAAATGCTAAAAGTGTTGTGATTTTTGTTCGTATGTATGATTTTTTCGCTTTATTCTTTTTAAATTAATTTTCAAAGTCTTGTGGATATTCTGGCCCACGTAGAAAGAAATGAGAATTCAAGAAGCATTACTAAACGTCAAAGATTAATGCAAACTACGTAGTTCGTAGCTCTAAGCAGCTATTTCCACGATGTTGAATTCGATATTTATCAATTCTTGATAAAACTAAATAATAATTGTGGCCTGACAAGAATAACAATTAATGCTAGAAAATTCAATATGACATTACAAATTATTATCGAAAGAAGATGATATTTTTTTGCCTTGCTTGGCTAGCGCTTACGATTTAATTATATCATGTTATGCAAATCAACAACAAAATTCTCACGGATATATGGCGGTAGTTTTCTTTTCAGTTTGATTGACCATTATTTCTTTTTACTTATCGAATTCTGTAATCTTACTACCATTTTATTCCACTCATGTTAAAAATTAAAAATGGTTTAACTAAAAACGCGAAATCTCGTCAAGTTTTAGTATTGCTCGCACAATACTAAAACTATAACCCTAAACAAATTTGGCGAAACCTTTCAGCTGAGAATAAAAGGAATAAAGTAAATTCTTTCTCGGTTAAACATTTTTCATTTTGTTCTACGATAATATATTCAAGAAAATATTTTGCATACTGTCCATTCCAACTAAATGCTGCTGTAAAATTCGCAACTCCAACGAACTATAGGGGGCACTGCAGTCACTGTCTAATGGCGGAATTAAAAACTAAAACAAACGCATGTGGTAACGAAGAAAATGCTAAAAGTGTTGTGATTTTTGTTGTTATGTATGATTTTTTCGCTTTATTCATTTGAAAAGATTTTTCAAAGTCTTTTGGTTATTCTGACCCATATAGAAAGAGATTAGAAACCAAAAAATATTACGAAAGTAAACAATTAATGCAGAACACACAGTAAGTTGTTCTGAAGCAGCCATTTTCACGATGTTGAATTCGGAAATCATAAATTTTTGGTTCGCTTCGAACGGTATTTTCATTTTGTACCGTTTTTTCTATACATTAGTACATATTAAGTTCAGTTTCGTGGCATTTCCGGCATTTGTTGACATTTTTGTCACATAGTGCACATACGTGGCAGACTGTCAAGAGTAACGTTTAACACTAGATAATTTATTTCTATGACTATATGATTGGATATCTAAAGAAATCATGCATTTAATTCATTCGTCATGGAAATGATTTACCTGATATGCGAAATCTTGTCAAGATACATTATTCTTTCACACAATTTTGAAACCATAACCTTATAAACAGATTTTTGGTGAACTTTTATTTTTTATTGTTCAAATTCTTAACGTTCTTTCTGGATTTTTCAATCTGTTCTGCGATAAATATTTTCAAGAAAATTTATTTGCATACTTTCTATTTCAGTAGGATACTGTAGTAACAAAGGTTATTTAAATCATTTATGTGGAATTAGGTTAAGGAAAAGTGTCCAGTCAATGTTGTTAAGTTCGTTTTTTTTTCTTCATCGAATTGAAAAACTGATATTTATTCAAATTCACTCTGAACAAAATAAATGAAATGTGTACTCACAGTTCATATATAGTGGTAGTTTTCTTTTCAGTTGATCAACCATTATTTCTTTTTACTTATCGAATTCTGTAATCTTACTATCATTTTATTCCACTCATGATAAAAATTAAAAATGGTTTAACTAAAAACGCGAAATCTCGCCAAGGCTACTTTGCTCGCACAATTCCAAAACTATAACCCTAAACAAATTTGGCGAAACCTTTCAGCTGAGAATAAAAGGAATAGTACAAAATTTATATTTAAAATTGTCAAAAAGAAAGAAATTGTCAAAAAAAAAAAACCTCTAATTTGAATTCCGTAACTTTGAATTCAAATTATGTTTTTCGCAATCACGAGTTGCGACAAGACCCTACTGGTTAGAGTTACTGTTTCTAGAAATGGCTCCCCCGCTCAAGCATGTCCCTCCTCCTAGGTGCTTACGTGTATATAGTTGTGTGTGTGTGTGTGTGTGTAGGCTTACGTGTGTGCACGTAGGCGTGTGTATGTGTGTAAAGGCATGCGCACGTAGGCGACTGTGTATGCGCATGCGTGTGTAGGACATGGACGCCACCGCCCAGTAAAAGTGGATTCCGGTGGACAGTGCTCAGGACCAGCCGCGCCGCCGCCGGTGGACGGTGATGCTGCAGGCCTGGTCCAAGCTGGAAAAGGAACCGGAACATCAAGGACTGTCAAGTGAAAACAATAAGCAATCGTGATTGCTCAATAAAGTAAATTCTTTCTCGGTTAAACATTTTTCATTTTGTTCTACGATAATAAATTCAAGAAAATATTTTGCATACTCTCCATTCCAACTAAATGCTGCTGTAAAATATGATTAGTTAAATTAATTTAAGATTAAAATAAACTCATATTCTTACAAATTCATACAAAACAATAAAAAAATTTACCTGGTATAACGTTATCCAATTTTGTTAATCCAGAGTTTTCTTGTTTACGCTTCCACCATTTAATACTTTTTTGAAAGAAGTAAGGAAAACTAACATTATTTTGAGAAGCTCGAGAATACTACTAAGGGACGAATTAATTTCTGTTGTTGAAGGCGTTCTTATTAGACATGTTGAATGCGTTACTCAGAACAAACTGACCGCGTTTACGTCAACAGATACACGTGGAGCGCAACGTGGCAATGTTTTAGTTGCATTCGCAGTTTTATAATTCACCGCAAGGTAGCGTATTCGAGCGCTGGAGTTCCGAATATGGTTAGTTTTATTAATTTAAGATTAAAAAAAAAACCCATATTCTTACAAATTCATACAAAACAATAAAAATTTTTACCTTGTATAACGTTATCCAAGTTTGTTAATCCAGAATTTTCGCTTTCACCATTTCTCAATCAACTCATATTTTAGAAGGAAATAATGAAAACTAACATTATTTTGAGAAGCTCGAGAATACTACTAAGGGACGAATTAATTTCCGTAGCTGAAAACAAACTAAGACACATCGATTGCGTTGGTAAATACTCAGAACAAACTGCCTGTGTTTACGTCAGCAGACATACGTGGAATGCAACGTGGCAATGTTTTAGTTTTCCCAGCAGTTTTATAAATCACCGCAAGGTAGCGTATTCGAGCGCTGGAGTTGCGAATACAATGTCAACTTAAAAAGATACTTTTCATTGTCAAAAAAAAAAAAAAAAAAAAAAAAAAAAAAAAATCGTCTGCGCATATCTTTTGTAGAATCATAAATGACTTCGAGTTAATGCGCCGAAAACTGAATACCTAAATTAAAACTTTAGCGTGAAAATAAAAACAAATCACATCAACAATTATTATTTCAAAGTTAAAACCATAGCTGCTGAGTCGGAGTCAATCTCATTTTGGGATAAAGGAGTTGGAGACGAATATCCGAGAATCGGAGTCAGTCATTTGTCCTCCGTGAATAAATTTTTGCCAAAGCTACGAAGTCAGAGTCGAAGTCGGGGAGTTCGGAGTCCGATTAATTGTCGGGCACAGGAGTCGGATTCGGAGTCAGGTGCCCCTAAATTCTCGGAGTCGGAGTCCGGAGTTTGGTGTCAAGAGCTATTTCCAACAAAATTTGTTTGAAATAAATCCGCCTTCAAGTACGGAATCTACATTGACTTTCAGTTTCCCCGTAGGCGTTAATGTTAAGGGATTTGAACTGTTCAAAATTGAACGGAAAATTGTTCAAATCAAAAAGATATTTTATATACAAGTTTTTCATGAAAAGCTTTTTCCTACAAAGTTTGTTTGAAGCAAATTCGCCTCACAGTTCGGAATTGCCTTAAATTTCCCCGTAGGCGCTAATGTTAAATTTTTTTTAACTGTTTAAAATTTAACAAAAAATAGTTCAAATCAAAAAGTGAAATATGGGAATGAGGTGTCCTCGCCGAGATCTTTCGAACGAAAAAACAGTTTGTTTGAATCGGACTATTCATTCAAAGGTTACTAGGGGGGGGGGGGGCAGACAGACAGACAGACAGACATTTTCCCCCATCTCAATACCCTACTTTCCAATTTTTAATTTTTCGATATACATTTAATTATTTTATTTATTTTTGACTTTTTTTATTTTTCGCGATATTTTTAAGATGCATTATATTAAGCCCTCTTTCATGCTTTTTTCTTCTTTTTCTGACTTTTGCTGGGAAAGTAGGCTAAAAAGGTAAAACATTCCATTCCACGTGTTTTCTTTGGCATAAATTACAGGCTTCAGACAGTTTGTGGTGTAATGAAATTTCAGAAGAATAGAAAAGAAAGCTTCTCGCAAACACGATAAAAAATTACTGTACTTCACTAAGCGTCAAAGCAAGTTATAAGTTACGGAATTTGTTTGTTTTAACTTTTTCATCCGGTCATTAGACAGTGGCTGCAGCGCCCCCCATAGTTTTTTGAAGTTGCGAATTTACTTTCAAAAATAATTTAATGAATTGAAAATGATTGTAAATATAATACAGGGGTGATTGTGTTTCGGTATTTTACCGGATTTCCGGTATTTATATCTTGATTTCCGGTATCTTCATCTTCGAAAATACCGGAACCATCCTATATTTTCAGAAAAACCCACTTTTGTAAAATTTAGGTCGATGTTTAATGAAACGCCGAAAGTCCAAATTGAAGACGTTTCGTTTGGTATAAAGCGTAAGCTACCGTCATGTTTTGCAATCTCTATGGTAATTATTGAAGAAGAGCTGGGGTGGGAGATGGAATAAAGGCTAGGTAAGAAGAGGAAGGAGGATTACTTGATATTTTCCCCCTTAATATTTTCTTTTCAAGATGACTAATAGCGTTTCTCTGTTGCATATCTTAATATGCAGATGATGTAACTAGGGTTGCCCATTCCCCCCGACTGCGATGGTACCCCTCAATTTTACCAAGCCCCCTTTTCTCTCAAGAATTGGCACCCACTAATAAAAAGACTTAAATTCTTCTAAATTAATTTCTCCAAAAGTTTCTGTGGTATAATCTGCTTCATGACCCCCCCCCCTCCCCTCCCGACACAAACACATGAAAATCCTTGCTATAACTATATTATTAGATTAAATTGCTAAAATATTTATTCACCAAGATGGCCTATGGCTTTTCTCTGTTGTAGATGCTTATGTAATAGGTTTTACAGTCCCCCCTCCATTAAATGTTGAATTTAATGACTTATATATATCGAAAATATCGATATTTGGAGAGCGATGTATCGTGACATTAAAATTCGGATATCGCCTCGCCCTACTGCGCAGTGATCATAATGCATTCTGCCCCTTTTGCCTCAAACTTATTTAATTCTGATATATTTATGCACTTTTAGAAAATGAATGTAATAAATGGTTTAGGATTCAGATACAATGGAGGAAAATAAAACATTCTTTGAAAAATTTTTAAAAATGAGAAAAATTAAAAGAATTTAATTCTCTCCATGCACATGGACATATTAAGTCCAATTAAAAGTTCGAGTTTCAGCCCCAACAAATGATTATGTATATAAATAATGTGTGCATACACGTAATGTGTATATGTACGCCCATCAAAACACTTTTTCTTCTTGGAAAAAAGTTCAGGTGTTTTTTCATGGAGTCACAATTACCCCTGAAATATAATATTCCACGGTTTAGTGGGGTTCATGACCCTCTTCTTGTATCTGCCCCTGACCGAAGCGACATTATAAATTATCTAGCATTTGACGTCAACTTAGCGTTATGTCGACACATTCGAAGCCGAAAACTAGGTGCCAAATTCAGTGACCCAAACGTACATTGGACTGCAGTAAGAAATAAATTTCAATTGAAAACTGTTGCCTAACTCCATTGATGAGGTGAACATTGTGGATGTAATGATTTGCTAATCGCATTTACTGCCCTCCACACTTCCTACGATATTGATGTCTTTGACACTTCAACAGAGCGTCAACAATATTGAGCCACACTTTACATGTAAACATGTTTTTTTTTTTTCTTTTGCGTGTTTCTTGCAAGAAATGCCGTTGTTGGCGTAAAAAAGGCTCATCAACTGGTTATCATGGATGGAAATTTTCAAAATCTACCGAAAATATGTAAAGTTCTTGAAAAACAAAATTACTATCGCATAACAGAAGTTACCTACAGTTGTGTACACAATTGGAGGGTGGGTGCAGGGAATCTGGATCCCTCCCATCGCCCTTGGGTTTTTTTTTAATTTAGTATAATCCCGTGTGCGTCTGCAAAATAATTCCAAGCAAAGGTAATAATAATTTCAGATTTAATAAATGAAAGTATAATATTTATTTTCTCTTTCTTCCCCTGGAAAATAAAACTGTATGTGAACATAAATTGTTCTATAATGATGATTTTACTTCACTGTTTTTATTTTTAGTAATGATAAAAGTAAATATATTCATTCTTGTTCTTTCAAGAGTTTTAACAAAGTAATATTTGTTATTGATAAATTAATTTTATTAACTAATGCTAATAATTTCTCAATAACTTTTTAAAAATTTTTGTTTCCGGCAATAGATAAAATGAAAAGAATATGCTTGGAGGCGGGTTGGAGATTGATATGAGAATGGAGGACCTTCGATCCGGATCGCCCCTTTGAAAAATTCCAATGTGCACCCCTGCTTACCTGTAAATATACAAGCGAATCAAAGGGCCTTTTAATTCTTTTAGAACGGGGAAGGCCTTGCGAGTACCGCTAGTAAGTTATGTTCTTGATTCTTGTTTCTGAGCAGAGAAAACGCGACGTACGTCGCAAATTATTCAGAAAATCCATGGATTATTTCTTAACTGAAGGCGAAAAAAACCTAAAAGTTTTTAAGAAAACCATAATCTTATATTTCAGCGACCGAACATTTGTACCATATTTTCTGGGATTATAATTCACAGGTAGCATTAACTGGTATTTTTTAAGTTTATTATCTTATTTTCAATCATTCGGTGCTCATTTAGATTTTACGATTGATGTAATGTCGGTTTATCTTTCAGGCTATTTTTCAGATTTTAAATTTGTGTCGCAGACTGCTGAAAGTAATTCTAATGCCAGACTTCTATGATGTAATGCAATAAAATTTTGAAGATTTCGATAATAAAAACTCAAATATTTGTTTTTCTCAGTAACGGATGCACGATAAATCCGTTTCTGAGTCAAAAATCATCCTCATGTATAGCAAATCCACTGATCGAGTAACGCTCTGACGTCATCAACAATGAAACTCGTGCCATAGCATAATGATGATGTGATTTTGGAAATTGTTGATATGAATGCATTGTTGATTTGAAATGCTTTAGTTTGACATGGCTAAACTGGATTCGGTAACTTAACTGTTTTACTGGTGAAACTGCATTTTAGGAGAATGAAGAAACGAAAAAGTGGTCGGTAATGAACGCTACCTAATGGAGTTAGGGAAAAATTTCAACTATCAAAATTTTACCAAACAATAAATTGCTTCGTTCAAACGTAGCAGCAGTTTTCACCCGTCTGTCATACTTTGTAGGGCGATTTTCTAGTTATTTAACTAATGTTTCTGAAGGCCTCCAAACTTTAAATGAGTTTTGTAGAAGTCAAGTCTGTTTTTCAAGAAGTACATGCAATGAATCTATTGATAAACCCAAGCATCTTATTGGCTTTGTTGCTAGCTATGCTGCACTGTTGACTAAACTTTAAATCTTGACTTTTTAAGACGCCCAGATCAGTAACTTTTTCTGCCTGACTAATGACTGAACCTTGCAAATAATAACTTGTACACTTATTTCCATGCCCTAAATGTAGCACTTGACATTTCCCAACATCAACATCATTTGCCCACATCATTTCCCAACATACCCAGGCTCGGACTGACACGCCTGCCAACCTGCCCGAGGGCAGGTGCGCCCTTCCTACTTTTTAAGATGAAATGCAACGCAAACGCCTTCGTTGAAAAACAAAAATAAAAACTTGTTTTGCAAATTCAGAACGAAAGTTTTCTAATTGATTCGAAAGCTCTCATACCTTCCCCACATTTTGAAGTTTCGAAAATTTTCCTCCAAGCCCGCTTTCCCTAATGTTATCGTCTAAAATTTTCCGTCTTTTGAGTTTCAATTTCGAAAAATTGCCGAAAAAAGTTCCTTCTATCCCATCCCCTCCCTTCCCGTAATGTTTCCAAAGATGACCAACAAGAGCGTTTTTAAGACTCTTATTTCAAAAAAAAAAAAAAAAAAAAAAAGAAGGAATGAAAAGGGAGAGACCTTCGAATCTTCAATCAAAAAGACTGCCTATTCTGGAACTTCGATTTCGAAAACGTTCTGGAAGAAAGTTTCGAATCACATTTTTTCCCCCCTAACGTCATTAAAGATGGAAGGCAATAGCGTTTTAGGATTAAAATTTAAAAAAATTTCTGGAGGTGGAGGACACTAGACCTTCTCGCTTTATCTTCTAACATCATAGAAGTTAGTCAAAAACTGTATTTTTGAATTACATGAACAAGTTTATTATTATTGGTAGAGTCGGTAGTGGTTACCGTTTGAATACAGTTGTCTAGGCGTTTGTCAGTGAGTTTTTCTACTCTGATTTTTAATGAATTTCATAGTGGAAAAGTTGAATTTCGTATAGATATGGACCAGTGCGCATTTTATAACATAATGACCACTTGACATCAATGTCGCCTAGTGGAAAAAATATCACTCAGAAGATGCGAAATCAAACCACTGGGTGACTTTAGAAATTCCGAATGTACTTATTCATTATTTATCGTAAATTGCCGTTTTTGGCACTTGATTGAAAAAACTAGTGAAACGTGTCTTCCCCTAAAAGTTAAAAAAGATGGCCTACAGTCAAGATTTTACAATTTCAATGGGAAGTCCACAAAATCTCTCTTCTCCCAAATAAACAAAAATTGTCTAAAATTGTGTTAAAAAATTCCAGGAAAAGGTCACCAAACTCTCTCTCCCCCCACCCCCAACACATCACGAAAAATCGTCTACAACTGTGTTTTTGACTTTAATTCCAAAAATTTTGCAGGGGAGAGTCCCGCAACCCCTCTCTCCAATGCCATCGAAGACTGTCAAAACTTTTGAATTTTTGAAGCTGTAATTTCGAAAAAAATCGCCGGAATCGAAAACTTTTTCGAAAATGTCGTTAATCTACGTCGTTTCGAAAATGTCGTCGGCTTTCAATTACTTTATTAGAACTTTAATTCCGAAAAAATTCCGGGGGAGAGCCCTCGATCTCGAGTCCTTCTTCTGACGTCAATGAAGACCCACTGACATTAACTAACATTATGTTTTTGAAGTTTCAATATTGAAAATTTGACGGTTTACTCCTGACTCCATCCCTTCCCTTTATACGCTACCAAAGATGGCTAACCATTGTATTACAAAGCTCCAATTTTCAAAAATTTCCAATGGAAAGTTCCAAATCCCGTTCCTTCCCCCTACGTCATAAAAGATGGCTTATAACTGCGTTTTTGAAACTTCAATTTCAAAAAATTTCCGGAGAGGAGTCCATATGTCTTTCTTTCCTCATCTTTCAACATCATTCAAAGATTGTCTGAAACAGCGTTTTTGGAACTCCTATACCGAAAAGTTTCTGTTGAAAAGTTCTGAACCTCATGTCTTCTGCTACTTTATCAAAGATGCCCTACAATTGCGTTTTTAGGACTTCAATTCCAAAATTTTTTCAAGGGGAAAACCCCCGAACCCTCTGGTTTTTAGCAATACCAAAAACCAGGGGCTAACAATATTAAAAACCTTTTTAGCAATAGTTGCGTTTTTGAAGCTATCATAAAACGACTGGGGTGAACTCAAGTCTCTCATCTTTCCCTTCAAGAACACAAAGGTAGCAAATTATTGTGTTTTAAAAATATACCCTCAGATTTCAAAAAAAAAAAAAAAAAAAAATCCGGAACGGGACCCCCAAACCTCCCTTCCACTTGTTAACCTCCAAATAGTCTAAAAATGCGTTCCGAACAAAAATTTTCGGGAGAAAACCTGCAAACACTCCTTCCTTTGGGCGAATATTAAACAAAACTCAATCAACAAACAAATTCAAAACTATCTTCAAATTTTACTTACAAATGCAATTTTAGTATTTCATTATGTTTGGTACGTAAACTGGTAAAAAGAGATGCCATTTTGGTGCTGCAACCTTTCTTTTATAAGAAAAAAAGTACAGTTGAGGACCTGAGTGTGTGTGTGTGTGTGTGAATAACAACTGAAAAAACTTCACGAGTTTTCAAACGAATCAAAAGTTGAAGTGTTTAATTTAGATAATAGATCTAGAATAGTAGTAAAAACTCTTTTTTCAATTTTTTATTCTTGTGTGTGTGATGCTCGAAACACTTATGACTTTCATTCAAACTCTTTGAACGAAGCACATTATTCGAAAAAAAAAAAAAAAAAAAAACATGCTTCAGTTCTTAAACTATTTTAAAAATTTTATTCATTAGTCCCCCCCTCCCCCCTCAATAAATTACTCAATCGCCCCTCTCAACAGAATCGTCTGGATCCGCCACTAATCGTTCTCCTAAAATGATCGTCTATATCCTTCCCGCGACCCCCCCTCCCCCATTGGCATGTGCCTTCAGAAAAATTGGGGTATGCGCCTTTTTGAGGACCCAGTCCGACCCTGTCCATACCCCATTAATCAGCCCACTCCGTAATATGATCTAGATCCTCTCGCAGCAGATTTGCTTGTTCTTCATTTTCTACAGTCCCCCATAACTTTGACATCATCAGCAAAACAATTCATGTTCCCAGAAATATTTTAATGAATGAATCTTGAGATATCTTATCTTGAGATACATCTTGATTCAAAACATTTCATTACTGAATCTCAATTGGTTGTTAATTTAAACTTAGATATTGTTGCAAGTTTATGAGGCACGATTTTGAAACTGCATTACAACTTGAATTAAAATGTAAACCAATCCGCCGGCTACTTTATTTGGTTGTTATCATAACCCCACCCATAATTCCGACTTCAATTTCATCTCCTTTTTACCATAGACGGGGGGGGGGGCATTGAGAAGGAATAGTATTCCTTCTCAATGCGGGGGTCCCAGGGTCGGACTGGGTCCTCAAAAAGGCGCATACCCCAATTTTTCTCAAGGCGCATACCAATGGGGGAGGGGGGATCGCGGAAAGGATACAGACGATCATTTTAGAGGAGCGATCAGTGGCGGATCCAGACGATCCTGTTGAGAGGGGCGATTGCTTAATTCATTAAGGGAGGGGGGAGGATGGACTAATGAAAATAAAAATTTTTAAAAAGTTAAAAATTTGTAGCATGTTTTTTTCCCCCGAACAATGTGTGCTTCGCTCAAAGAGTTTGAATGAAAATTATAAGTGTTTCAAGTATCACACACACAAGAATAAAAAAACTGAAAAAAGAGTTTCTAATTATCTAAATTAAACCTTTTAACTTTTGATTCGTTTGAAAACTCGTGAAGTTTTTCAGTTGTTATTCAGGTCCTCAATTGTTTTTTTTTTCCTTATAAAAGAAAGGTTGCAGTAACAAAATTGCATCTCTTTTTACCAGTTTACGTACCAAACATAATGAAATACTAAAATTGCATTTGTAAATAAAATTTGAAGATAGTTTTGGATTTGTTTGTTGATTGAGTTTTGTTTAATATTCGCGCAAAGGAAGGAGTGTTTGCAGGCTTTCTCCCGAAAATTTTTGTTCGGAAGCATTTGTAGACTATTTGGAGGTTAACAAGTAAAAGGGAGGTTTGGGGGTCTCGTTCCGGAATTTTTTTTAAATTTAAGGGTATATTTTCGAAAACACAATTATTTGCTATCTTTGTGTTCTTGAAGGAAAAGATGAGAGACATGAGTTCTCCCCAGTTGATAGCTTCAAAAATGCGATTTTAGCATTGCTAAAAACCAGGGGGTTCGGGGGCTTACCCCCGGAATTTTTTTTTTGTAATTGAACTCCTAAAAACGCAATTGTTGACCATCTTTGATGACGTAGCAGAAGACATGGGGTTCAGAACTTTTCAATAGAAACTTTTCGATGTTAGGAGTTCCAAAAACGCTGTTTTAGACAATCTTTGAATGATGTTGAAAGATGAGGAAAGAAAGACGGAAAGAAAGCCATGGGGGCTCCTCTCCGGAAATTTTTTGGAATTGAAGTCTCAAAAACGCAGTTGTAAGCCAATTTTTATGACGTAGGAGGAAGGAACGGGGTTTGGAACTTTCCATCGGAAATTGTTAAAAATTGGAGCTTTGAAATACGATGGTTAGCCATCTTTGGTAGCGTAAAGGGAAGGGATTGAGTTGAGTCCGGAGTAAACCCTCAAATTTTCAATATTGAAACTTCAAAAACATAAGTTAGTGGGTCTTCATTGACGTTAGGAGAAGGACTCGAGATTGAGGGCTCTCCCCTGGAATGTTTTCGGAACTGAAGTTCTAAAAACGTAATTGAAAGCCCTCATTAACAACATTTTCGAAAAAGTTTTCGATTCGGTCGATTTCTTCGAAATTGAAGCTCCAAAAATTCAAAAGTTTTGACAAACTTCGATGGCATTGTAGAGAGGGGATTGAGGAACTTTCCCCTGCAAAATTTTCGGAATTAAAGTCATAAAAATACAGTTGTAGACGATTTTTGTGATGTGTTGGGGGGGGGGGGGGGGTGGAGAGAGAGAGAGTTGGGTGACCTTTTCCCGGAATTTTTTTAACACAATTTTAGACGATTTTTGTTTATTTGGGAGAGGAGAGATTTTGTGGACTTCACATTGAAATTGTAAAAACTTGACTGTAGGCCATCTTCGTAAACTTTTAGGGGAAAGCACGTTTCACTAGTTTTTTCAACCAAGTGCCAAAAACGGCAATTTAGAAAAGATAATGAATAAGTACATTCCGAATTTCTGAAGTCGCCAAGTGGTTTGATTTCGCATCTTCTGGGAGAGATTTTTTTTCACTAGGCGACATTGATGTCAAGTGGTCATTACCCAGACAGCACAGATCTTCCAATATTTGTTGTTATATCGTTGAACTGGTGCAAAACTCATGACATATCACAAACGGATATCGACGCGATGTAGATTTCCTCACGTAGTTGGGCTTTTCCAAATATGGTTGACAAAAGTACGAAATTGGCACAGGTTTCAAAATAAATCCAAAATATGTTTGAAAGTTTACATTTATAGTATATAGCGTATCTCTAATTTTTGTAATCATTTTGACGAGTTTTTACATGTCTGAAAACTTTAATCTGCTCATGCGCAACAATTTCAGTTTAGAAAAATGGCTATTTACTGACTATGTTTCCACGTTGTCAGTTGTCGGGTTGTGTATTGTTGCGAGCGTGAGTGTGTAAATGAATTAGCGATTTCTTGTATCAACGTGAAGTAAGTAATTGCCTGCTTTTAAAGTTTTTTTAAACTATGTTTTCTAAATTCAAGAAACAATGTTCTGATCGTCAAGAACGACGTAGAGATAGCTTTGAATTAAAAATTCTCATATTATTATTGTTATTATTATTATTATTATTATTTTGTTTTTTTGTTCAGATTATTGCTGGAATAAAATTTGTGAATTGTGCATACAAAAGAAATGGTTTATTGTCTACTTAAATATGAACACAAAATAGGTTATCAATGATTCATAGATTGCTGGCATGTTTCTTGGAAGTCTTAAATCTTTAAAATTACTTTTTAAAATGCTAAAAATAGCTAACATTAGCCAATTTTTTCTTAAATTATTAAAATAAAAAATACATATTTATTTATATTTGAAATTAATTTAAAAATTATTTCATTTTTCTTGTCTTTCTTAATTATTTTATTGATTTATGTTCCAAATTTGAATTTTATTCAAATGATTTTTTAAAAAATCTTAAGTATATTACTGTTTGACGGTAAAAAGTTTTTAAGACTTTCAAAAAGTGTGCAAACAGTCTATAAATTATTGGTAATTAATTTATCAAGATGCAATTTATGTAGATATTTCGTGACACAAACACATGAGAAAATCGTTGATAAATCCTCTGAAACAGGTTGTTAGTTCATCTAATATTAGTAGATAAATCCATTTAAACTCTAAAATTCGTTGAAAACTCCTCCAGAGCACAATATAACCAACATAGAAATATCGTTGATATTTTGTAAGCATCCAAAAAACGTTGATAATTGCTCCCAAAAATGTTGAAAGTCATATCATATCTACAGCGATTTCACGTAAAATCGCTGTGCTGGGCGGACATTTTGCTGTTTTATCAACCAGTTCTCGACGAATTTCAGAGGATTTCGGTACATGTGATCACGTTGATGTTACATTACTTCTACGATTTTGAGACGATTTGTGCTGTTTGGGTATGTTATAAAATGCACTGCTACATATCTATACGAAATTCAACTTTTCCACTATGATATTCATTAAAACTAAGTGTAGAAAAACTCACTGACAAACGCATAGACAACTGCATTCAAACGGCAACCCGTACCGACTCTGCCAACAATGATAAACTTCTTCATGTAATGCAAAAATGCAGTTTAAGACTAATTTCCATGATGTTAGAAGATGAAGAGAGAAGGTCTAGTGGCTTTATCTCCAGAAATAGTTTTTAATTTCAATCTTAAAACGCTATTGCCGTCCAACTTTAATGACGTTAGGGAAAAAAATGCGATTCGAAACTTTCTTCCAGAACGTTTTCGAAATCGAAGTTCCAGAATAGGCAGTCTTTTTGATTGAAGATTCGAAGGTCTCTCCCTTTTCTTTTTTTTGAAATAAGAGTCTTAAAAACGCTCTTGTTGGTCACCTTTGGAAAAATTACGGAAAGGGAGGGGAGATGGGATAGAAGGAACTTTTCCCGGCAATTTTTCGAAATTGAAACTCAAATGACGGAAAATTTTAGACGATAACATTAGAGAAACCAGGCTCGGAGGAAAATTTTCGAAACTTCAAAATGAGGGGAAGGTATGGGAGCTTTCGAATCAATTATAAAACTTCGTTCTGAATTTGCAAGACAAGTTTTTTTTTTTTTTTTTTTTTTTTTCAGCGAAGGCGTTTATATTGCATTTCATCTTAAAAAGTAGGAAGGGCGCACCTGCCCTCGGGCAGGTTGGCAGGCGGGCCAGTCCGAGCCTGGGGGGGGGGGGGCCCTCTCTATTTAAATGGACAGTATTCATGTGACGTCACTGCGGGTCAAAACCGGCACTACAGTGCATTGTGGGAACTGTAGCAGACGAAAATCCGGTACTACAGCGTATAATAACACTTGTATTTATACGGCTTATAAACACTTCTTTATATTAAAAAATGCGAGGTTTTGTAAGTTTTTTAGTAAGAAATGTTGTAAAAGAATGATGAACGATTCATTTAATACGAAATACTCTCTTTATTATCGTATTTTCATGGGTTAAAGCCTTTTTGGTTCCTCATCAGAAACATGGTGAAAACTCGAATTCTCGTTTTACTTTTCTCTTTTCTCGGCATTTTTCATGCAGTCACAAGTCTGTACCCAAACAGCACAAATCGTCCCAAAATCGTAGAAGTAATGTAACATCAACGTGATCACATGTACCGAAATCCTCTTAAATTCGTAGAGAACTGGTTGATAAAACAGCAAAATGTCCACCCAGCACAGCGATTTTACGTGAAATCGCTGTAGATATGATATGACTTTCAACATTTTTGGGAGCAATTATCAACGTTTTTTGGATGCTTACAAAATATCAACGATATTTCTATGTTGGTTATATTGTGCTCTGGAGGAGTTTTCAACGGATTTTAGAGGTTAAATGGATTTATCTACTAATATTAGATGAACTAACAACCTGTTTCAGGGGATTTATCAACGATTTTCTCATGTGTTTGTGTCACGAAACATCTACATAAATTGCATCTTGGTGAATTAATTACCAGTAATTTATAGACTGTTTGCACACGTTTTGAAAGTCTTAAAAACTTTTTTACCCTCAAACTTTTTAAAACAGTAATATACTTAAGATTTTTTAAAAAATCATTTGAATAAAATTCAAATTTGGAATATAACTCAATAAAATAATTAAGAAAGACAAGAAAAATGAAATAATTTTTAAATTGATTTCAAATATAAATAAATATGTATATTTTATTTAAATAATTTAAGAAAAAATGGCTAATGTTAACTATTTTTAGCGTTTTAAAAAGTAATTTTAAAGATTTAAGACTTCCAAGAAACATGTCAGTAATCTATGAATCATTGATAACCTATTTTGTGTTCATATTTAAGTAGACAATAAACGATTTCTTTTGTATGCACAATTCACAAATTTTATTCCAGCAATAATCTGAACAAAAAAACAAAATAATAATAATAATATATAACAATAATAATAATAATATGAGACTTTTTAATTCAAAGCTATCTCTACGTCGTTCTTGACGATCAGAACATTGTCTCTTGAATTTAGAAAACATAATTTAAAAGAACTTAAAAAGCAGGCAATATACTTACTTCACGTTAATACAAGAAATCGCTAATTCATTTACACACTCGCGCTCGCAAATAATACACAAGCCGACAACTGACAACGTGGAAACATACTACAGTCAGCCATTTTTCTAAACTGAAATTGTTGCGCATGAGCAGATTAAAGTTTTCAGACGTGTAAAAACTCATCAAAATGATTACAAAAATTAGAGATACGCTATATACTATAAATGTAAACTTTCAAACATATTTTGAAACCTGTGCCAATTTCGTACTTTTGTCAACCATATTTGGAAAAGCCCAACTACGTGAGGAAATCTACATCGCGTCGATATCCGTTTGTGATATGTCATGAGTTTTGCACCAGTTCAACGATATAACAACGAATATGGGAAGATCTGTGCTGTCTGGGTATTCACCAAATATCCTAAATAAACAAACAAACCACTGACGTAGATCGGAAGTAGCGAGTCTTATTTCCGGTTAAGCGCCAATCTCCATTGCTAGAGATAGGTGTTCATAGCGAAAGCGATTTTGTTGTGCTTCTTTAAAAAGCAGAATAATGTCTTCTGCGTATTTCAATGCATTAAATAAGAAAGACAAACTTAGTTATTGTTAAAAATGATCTTTCAATGCTGTGACCTTACCGATCCTTTAGTAGATGGATGGCGAATCTATTGCTAATGATTGATGTTTACAGTGTTCAGGCAATTTTGTTTTCTTTCAGTTCTAGGTAGAATCATGTCTTTTGCGTATTTTAATGCATGAAATGAGTATAATAGACTTTGCTATTCTCAAAAATTGTCGATCAACGGATCTGATTTTCCTGATCCTTTAAATACAGAAATAAGAAAAAAAAAAAAGAGTCTTCGTTTGTCGATCATTACCGCGATTTCAATGATAAGCATTTATGAATACCTCCTAAGCAGAAATAAAGTTGATACAAAGTCTGCTTTCAAGAATCACAAATCTACTGGATTGCAAGTACGTTGTGAATTGTAATTCCTATTCTTAAGTTGAAGCTATTTTTTCAAAGATGGAAGCTTTTCTGCACTGTGTTCACACAGAATGGCTATGACAGGGAGTTTTGGTGTCATATTCAATCAATTCTCCTGTTGTAGCTTTTCAGTTCACACACACTTATTACAGTTGCTACCTAATTTTCAGGTTTGATATTTAATATATTTTATTACATATTTGTTCATCACTTTTTTTTTTGTTTGTTTAATCAACTTGCTTCTGTAGCAAGATTGATAGGCATAAAAAAAATTGAAAGATAACAAAATTTAAATTTAATCTCCGAGTGCTTTCTCTTGCGTTAAAATTGCTTTGAATGTAATAATACCAATAGCTGTACTATGATACTATACTATAACTTTAATTAATGTGTTTGTTTACCGATTGTCGAATATCTAAATTTGTTTACAATTAGAGCGCCTAATATTAAAGTACCGTCAAGAACTCGAAGTCCCAAGAGACGGGCTAAATGGTTCGAGTTACTGATAGTTCGAGCTATGGGAAGTTTTTTTCTCATGAGGTAAGGAATAGTGGTTCTTTATTTTAATCACACAAATCAAACTATTTGAAACCCGTCAAAACACTGAAAACTTTCAGCTTTGCAGGAAGCAAATAAAAAATTGTTCAGGTTGAGTTTTTCTAATAATCAATTTAATATAGATCAATATAGATCTTCACACATTACAGTAAAAATACAAAGCTGATGAAATTAAGGTGAATGTTTCCAGCTCGTAAATACCTCGCACAAAGTGTGTTTACTACATAATATTCATTAAGATTCAATCCTTTCGCTTTAAAGCATTGGCTTTGATTCGACGATCAGGACCTTTAGAAATTTGAACATCTTTATTTCTGACATCTTATTTGCTCCTGTCCTCATGCTGTACCCGAAAGCAGAACAACATCCCCTCTTTTTACGAAAATTTTGCGCCTTTGAAATTCATGATTAATTTTAAAAATTCAATCAAATTACAGATACGTTAACAGAGCAATTCGTCGTAAGAAGCAATACAAATAAGACTTCCGCCGGAAGTTTTGAGTGACCCCGTGCAGCCCTGCCACCTAGTGTTCAAGCACCTAGTGTTTAGCACTACTAATAACACTGCATAGTTGATCAAAATACCCGCAGACGGACAGCTGATGGGACCGTTGCCAAACCGTGAATAAGGTCCATTTCTTTACTCCATGCTTTTGATGCAGATTTTGCGAAGTCTTAAGAATCAAAACGCTCACTATGCATTTAGATCTCCCTTAATTCTATTCTCCTCAGCTGACGTACGCAGTAAACATTTTGTTTTCGGAGATGGCAACACTAATTGTTATAGCAGAAGGCAGTATTGTTTTGAAACAAGAAATTTGGGTTTCAAAAAATAATGTTCTTTTGTATATAATTTCTGTTAACCTTTTGAATTATTTATGATTTATTAAGCACAAAGTGCTTTATCTTTGAAAATTATCTCTTGTTAGATATGCTGTAAATCTGCATATTAATTTTTTTTTACCGATATTCGTTACGTTTTCCCTTTCTGGAACTGTATCACAATGTTGGAAAATCTTCGGGATAAAATTCTGAATGTCCAGCATGATTTATCCACAAGGTATATCGTTTTTTAGAGAGCATAATGTGACACAATTTCCAACAAACTGTATTTATTGTCTGGATAGTTAGGATACATATTGTTAAAAATGTATGAATATAAGTGTTTATATCGTATATCTGTTTGAAAGACACTTTAATAACTATCTATTGTTTCATTTTATGTGTCTAATCTGTTTTAAATAAGTATTTCAGTACTGAAAGTTACTATCAATGGTACAAATGAGTTTTGCAGCGACTATTAGATAAATACAAAATACACTAAACAGCATAAAAGCAACAATTCTTAAACAGCAGCTGTCTGGGATATTGCATGTAATTTTTAAACAGTTTCGTGATTTCTCCATGCTTCAGAAAAAATAAACAAAAATATTTATTAGAATTATTATTTCATTTTTTTTGAAGTTTTTAGAAGACATTTATTGAAGTTGCTTTTAATTAAGTTAACAACTAATGCTGAAAATTCTATTTCATGTTCTTTCTGTATACATATTTTTCATTGTTATTTATGCTGTTATGTATTTTCAGTTTAGTTTACCTGAATTATTTGTTTTATCCATAGTTCATTTGTTTAATACATTCTTTGGATAAAATATCAACAAAATTTTCGAATCTGAAAATATACTACAGCTATCAAAATTTTCATGCTGTGTTTCAAATCAGGCTTAAATTGCAATATCTATCAACTAGGGCTGGGTGATGTAGGAATTTCTATATCGTGATGCATCGCCAACTTTACATTGCAATGTAGCGATTATTTTAGCAGGGTAGTGGAACCTTGGAACAGCTTACCAGAAGAGGTGGTAATGAGCACGGGAGTAGATAGTTTTAAGAGGGCCATTGATCTTCACTGGGGATTGTAAATTGACTAGGTAGCCTAGCTCGGCCCAGAGCCTGTTGCTGGTTGTCACTTTTGTATTTGTATATTTGTATCACAATTTCAGGTTTTATTTTGAAACTTAACTTGCTTGTATAAGAGTTTTACAAAATAGATAAGGTATAAAAATAGGCCAGATTGGAATTAACAGATTTCAGCACCAGAAAGAAATTTATTACTACAAGATAAATAATAACAACCTCAAAAAACACAAATTGCAGTTTACTGCAGACACGTGTTTCGGCGTTACAGGGAACTTCTTTTTCAATGCAAAAAGAAATGAACTTGTGGATGAAAAGACATATTATAAAGCAGTGCTAAAAACGTAAGTTAGTAAAAAATATGGAAGACAAGTTTTGAGATTACAATGAGCCTGGTTTTTAATGCAAAAAAGATGTAAGTACAGTTGGCTCTCTGTTTAACCACTTTCAAGGGACCACAAAACATTGTCCTCAAGTAGAAAGCGTCCTTAAATTGAATGCTTTTAACACTAGAGTGAACCATCTGGAACCGTGAAAAGCCGTCGTTAAATAAAGAAAGTCGTTAAATAGAGCGTCGTTTAACAGAGAGCCAACTGTTAATGGATGCATAGTCATGCATTCCATTCAAAAGTTAACATATTCTTGCATTAAAAAAAGGTTCCTTGTAATCAGTAGCGATGAAGGGAGACAGCACCCAGTGACACTCAAAGAGGATTTCATAGTTTATAAAAAATATAAATACTTTAATTCTGAAAATTTCCACCAATATATCTTCAATTATATTTAATCTAACAAATTAAATAAAAATAAAGGGCTCAATATTGCAGGGGAATGTTAGGTTACATATATCATCTTCGAGAAATTTTGCATCAAATGGATTCACAGTTTATATTTTTCTTAAAACCTTTTGTTGTGCCACAAAAATAGAAGTGAGCTGTTTCTGAAAATTATGTAAATTTTATATTTATATTAAACAGTTATTATTTTTTAGGGGGGGGGGGGAATAGTCGGTGACACTACGAGTTACCGACCCATGTGACACCTGTGATAGGCACTCCACTTCTTGTAACACCAAAATACATTTTGCATTTTTTGTTGCTATTTTGCCCTTTAAATTTTGTTTTCTTTTCTGGAAAGTAACTATATGATAAACTTACCAGTTCATCAACATATTTTTTGTTTATAACTAAGAACACATGTGCAATTCTTACATGTTTGGGAGAAATGAAGGTCGAACTCTTAACACCTTCATTGTTAAACTAGATTGAATTATTATTAACATTAGTAGGAAAAAATTAGAAGTTAAAACGGCAGCAACCCTGGACCGGTGTCTGTACATCAGAGCAGTATCGATGTATCGGTTTAGAGAAAAATTCTAAACCAGTTTAATGATGTAGGATACTACCTGGTTTTTGGCAATGCATCGCCCAGCCCTACTATCAACTATTCATTTTTGAGCTATGCTTGCCTCTAATAAGGACGAAGCACCCTTTGAATGAGACCTCACAAAAATAACCTTTAACACATTCACTGCCGGTAGATGGCCCCCTTGCCAAAACTCCAGGGGGCAGGTGGGGCTACTGCCCCGGGGCCTCCACAACAAAGGGGCCCCCACAGTTAAATTTTTACAAAATATTCTAACTTTCACGGGTCAAAAATATCAGATATACAGTCGAACCTGTCTATCTCGAATTTTACGGGAGAGAAGAAAAATTCGAGATAATGAGGTTTCAAGATACAGAGGTTTTGAAAAAAGTTCTAAAAATAAGTAATTGGAGCAATGACTCTAAAGTAAAAGTTTGGAAACAATTTTACTAATCAACAATATCCCCTTCCTCTCAGCTTCCGAACGGATATAATTGCTGGAAAACTTGCTTCTTGTGCATAAAGTTTTAATTTTGGAGGATTATGTGAATATTATATTAAGAAATAATATAATATTAAGAAAAATGCTTTTTGTCTCCAAATTCCAGTTAATAAAGATCATTGAGGATCGAATTCAAGAAAGACACTTTAGTCAAAATTCGAGATATACAGGTTTTCAGAAAATTTGATTCGAAACATACATGGGAGGAAAACATTGAATTAATACTTTAGTTGCAGGGAAAATGAAAAACTTCGACATAGAAAGGTTTTCGAGATAGGCAGGTTCGAGATAAACAATTTCGACTGCATACGTATGTATCAAAATATTCAGATATATATCAAAACATCGGATATTTTCGAAAATATGATGATCTTTTCAAACCCTGATTAGGGGCCTCCACTCCTTCGTTGCCCCGTGACCTCCACATTTCCAAATCCAGCCCTGCAAAATTCTCCTTACTAATTGAAGAGGAGAAGCTGTTCAACGTTATGGCCTGACTCGAGATCGGCAGCAAAAGTGTTCCCGCCTAAAATTTTCTATGCACTATGACCCCTGTTGTAGGTGCCCCTACTTTTATAAATCATTAGTTACTCTTTCTATTTGTTTAATAACTAGCAAAGCTGTAAACATTTTGCATGAAGACTAAAAAATTTAATTACAGGCGTAAGGAAAAAATGCTTTTGTGAACAAATATTTGGCTAACAGAACCATGTTTGTTTTTAGCATTAATGTTTATCAAAGGTTTGGGAAAATAACAATTTGTTTAAAATTAGTTTTATTTGTTAAATTCCGCTTTTGTTGCTGTTTAAAATATTTTACGTAAGGTATTAACTCAAAGATTTGTTTCTAAAAGAAAACAATGTTTTTAAAATAGTTATTTTTGTTTTAGCATTCGAAATTTAACCACTGGGGAGAACCAAGCATCAAGGTTAGTAAAATATCATCTGATCAGTTTGAAAAAAAAAAACAAACAAAATAATGTTTTGTGAACTCTCTCTTTTACTGTCTTGTTTCATTGTATTTTTATGAACTTTTTTGTGTATAAATTTAGAATACATTTTGATGAAACAGAGAAAAATGATTTGCAAGTAGAATTCATGGCAGTGTTGAGATATTGCTCTCGCTGCTTGAAGCAGTAACCAGATTTTTACTACTAAGGTTTTATTTTTAAAAAGTTTTAGACAATTCAGCCTTAAAGAAAGTTTGCTTTTTGTGCAAAAGCTCAAAAATCAAATAATTTTAGATTCATTTTTTTAAACATGAGTTCAAATAAATGTTATGCTACTTAAAATATATGTCTTTACAAATCTGCATGGTTATTACTTTTAACACACTCTGACTGCTTTTTACTTTCTAGCCTCTCTGAATTTTTAGCGGTATAGATATAAAGCAGATTTTTTTTTCTTTTCAATTGTATAATGTAGTCTGTATAATTGGAGTTTTCAGTACCATATGAAGTTGGTTTCAGTCCTGATCAACTAGAATTATTGGACTTGACTACAAATGCATTTTAATTCTATCATTTCTGCATGACCCTGTGTATGCCAAATAAATTAAAATTTGCTAGTTAACTTAATAGTTACTACTATATTGTAATGAAGCCATGATGTTATATAAGTATTATTAGTTTATTGCATAAGGTGCTTTGTATTTACTGATAACTTTCATAAAACTTTTAAAGAAGTACAGTGAAACCCATGTAAGTTGACCACTCGCGGTGCACTACTTTAGTGGTCAACTTAAACAGGTGGTCAACTTTCAGGGGTTGATTTATATTATAAGGGCTAATTCCGTGCCTGAAAAAAAGCGGTAAACTAAGACAGGTGGTCAACTTAAAAAGGTTGGTCAACTTCACAGGTTTCACTGTATGATGTTTCAAATTGTAATAACACCCTGTACATCCTTATTAAACTTGCAGTTTAAAAAATCACTTCAATCATTGTTTTAAATTCTGATAACAATTGCTTATTATGTATTCTGATTAAATGTATGCTAAATGTTTGCTTATTATTTTGATTGAATGTGCAGTTCCTACACAGATTGTACTATTAATTATCAGTGAAACCTGTGAAGTTGACCACCCTTGTAAATTGACCGCCAGAATTTTCAGGCTCGGAATTAGCCCTCATCATATAAATCAACCTCTGTCAGTTGACCACCTGTTTAAGTTGACCACTAAAGTAGTGCACTGGGAGTGGTCAACTTACACAGGTTTCACTGTATTAATCTAACAGACATGCAGGGCTGAATTTTACTTCATGCCACCGCTAGGCTAATTTGAAATTTGCTGCCCCCTCCACTTAAGTGATTTATCCAAGATCAATTTAAATACTGAAAAGCACTTATTTTCATGAGTCCGTCTTAACCAAGAAAATTTAAGACTTGCGAAATATTTAAGCTTTATACATTACAAACTTTGATTCTCTTAATAGTAAATTCACAAAATATTCGAAACACGAATTCATCGATAGCTTTATTTTCGTGAAAATAAAAATATGTATGTACTCTTTATTATTCTTAGTGCATGCACCCCATGTTTTTTCTTTTAAATATTGCAAGTATTTTGATTGTTATTAAAATTCACCATCACAAACTTTTCAGGCAATCTGTAAGGCATGTTGAATCTCTATGGGGCTTTAAATCTTTACAAGGCTCAGAGAGTTTTTTTATTCTTTTTAGTTTATTTCAAAAGCATGATGAATTCAAAACCTATTTATTACTATTATGTTCTGCCTTTTAGTATTTGTGTATCTGAAATTTTACATTTGATTTTGAATACTATCATAAGACAGTGACAACAGCATTTAAATTAGCAAAAACAGAATTTTGTTCATTTTTTCGTTAACCAAGTAACCGAACAAAATTAACTGAGCAATAAAAAACACTGTAATTTCAAAATGATTCGATTTACTTACTATTTTCTCAATATTCAGATACATATATTAAAAGTATCAAATTCATTGTAGCGTTTTAAAGGGCCACCTATAGTAAATAAACAATGCAATAAACAATGCATATTAAAAATTAAAAAATATTTTGATTTGTTCTACAAATAAATGGTTTCCACAAATAAATGGACAAAACAGTATTTAAGGTTTTCCAAATGGAGTAGGGTTTAACTTACTTATTGAGCGGAAGTAATAATCCCAAATTACTTTTCAATTCTTAAAACATTCAAGTAATGTTTCGTGATGAACACTCCTAAGGGCATAAGAGGAATTAAATTATTTTTTTTAACGCAGAAGGAGATAATGGTCGCTTAGCAGTCCTTCCAGTATTGCACATAGTCTTTTTAAGAGAAACCAGATATTATATCTGTTTTAACTAATGCTCTCTTCTGGATGCGCTCTGAAAGGACCTTCTTTGAGTTATTAGGGAAAGAAATTCTTGGAAGAGAGATCAATGTTGTTGGGATATTCTCCACCCCTGCCGCAAACTGAAAATGAAACTGATTACCCATTACTGCTAGTCTGTCACACTGCATTTTCTGTGGTTTCGACAATTACGGTCAAGTCCGCTCACAAGTTAAGATCAGTAATGCCGCTGTTTTAGGGAAAAATTAAAAAATAACTGATGTTTTATTTTCAAAAATAATAATTTAAAAAATGAGATTGAAGCAAAATTTGCCACCCCGAAAAAAATTGCCACTCTAGGCAGCTGCCTACTCTGCTTATTGAGAAATTGGGCTCTGCAGACATGTCATGCTTGGAACATCAGCTCAACATGACTGCAGCTGAACTCTTAATGATAAAGTGCTAGCCCAAAACAATCATATGTAACTTTGTTAAAAAGCATTGTTTTTGCTGTAATAAAAGATAGGTTGACTTAGTTAAGAATTTCTTTTGCATAACGCTCATACTAAGATTATGCGAATTTTCATTTAATCTGATTACCTTTTGCCCCAGTTAATTGGGATAAACAAGGGTATACTGTACTGCTGTACTGCAATGAAGTCAAGTATTACTAGCAATACATAAAGTGTATTATATGTACTCATGACTTTTATAAAACCTTTGAATAAGTACTTGATGATTCAGATTATATGTATATGCTTATTTATTTATACTTTTTCCTGAATGTATTTTATTTTTTAGAGGAAAGAAGCAAAATTATAAAGAAGTTTCACAAAATGCTGGTGGATCCATGTTACATCAGTACGTTTTAAGCATATTTATTCACCAATTTGCAGCAAATTTTTATGATTTGTGTCTTAGTGATTTTGTTCGATTGATAACTAATTTTTATTTTGTAATTATTTTTATTTGATTACTGAACATTAATTCTGCCATGGTTGAATATCAATTTGTATAAACTTAACTTCAGAGGTACCCAGAGGGTAGGTCACTGTGACCTCTCAAAAATGTCCTCTAGCGGTTTGAAATTTTTTTAGGTAAAATTGCAATATTTTTTTTTTTTTTGTTTTAAGATTGTCCTCATTAGCTGCAGCAGGTATCTGTGCATACTCGTATTTTGTCATTCAGAGTCATTCGGTCAGTACAGGGTGCCCTTGCCTAATTTGACTTATGAGTGACTTATTATTATGCATTGATCAATGTTACTTTTTGTTCATTCTAAAAATAGAACATGCTCATTAATTATTAAGCATGGCATTGCTTACTGGAACTTTTTCAAATCAATGAATTGTTCTGGTTTATCACTAAAACGAGTATGATAAACTCAGGGACGGATCTAGAGGGGGGCCATGGCCCCTCCAAAAGCCTTGCGATTGTAGGAATTTTTTTAAGGAAAGAAAAAGAAAAAAATATTATGAGATGATAACAAACTTTAACACATGTATTTTACTGAAAACGAAGTATAGGCCTTAATTGGGAGATAAATTATATCCTTCTCCTCAAAACAAAACTTTTATTTCCGGAATTTTTCTTCATCTTTTACATCATTTCAAGATTCCTACTACTGACACTTAGACGATCTCTAAATGCTGCAGTTCTCAGAGTATACCTATTGTTCACAAGACCAAAGAGAACCTAAATTTTCGTTTTTATGGCTTTAATTTCGAAACTAGGAGGAGAACCCCCTTTTCCCATGCCCTTTCACAAATGCCTTGATATGTAGCAAAAAATTGCATTTTAAGTCTTTTATTTGGAAAAAATGTCAATGGAAACTAGCTTATCCAGCCCTTATCACTTAACTTGCTTAAAAGCAACTTAAATGAATTTTTTGGGACTTCAATTACAAACAAATTTTGATAAGACCCCCTCCCTCCCTAGTTTATATTGTGATATAGCTTTAAAAGGAGATTTTTTGCAGGAGCTCAAGAATCTTCCATCCCTTTCTAAAATATATATAGTATAATTTAGAAAGGGATGTATAAATATAGTTAAAAATCGAATTTTTTAGAGCCTCAAAGGCAAAATATTTTCAGGAAGGAAGTATTCTAAGCACTTTCACACTTCCTTCAATGTAAGCAAACATTACCTAAAGGTGCATTTTTAGGTTGGACAGCTGAAGAGCTAGAAGAGCATCCCTCCTCTTCTAACTTCTCAGTGTATAATGACAGAATATTTTGGTTTCTATGCTTTATTTTCAAAAAGCATTTTGGGGCCAGCGCTCGAAACCTGACCTTTCTCCTTACATCATCAAAAATAGACAAAATGCGTTTTTAGTTTCCTAATTTTCAAAAATTACTTGGAAATTTAAATTTTTAAACTTTTTTGAGGGAGATTCGTAAATCTACCCCCTCACCTGATGTCTTGATACCCTAAAAAATGAGTTTTAAAAACTTCATTTTAATAAAATTTCTGGGGAGTCAGGGCCAATTTCGCAATAGGCAGAGTACACAGTTGCCTAGAGCGGCAAACTTTTCAGGGGCGGCAAATTCGCTATTATAATACACATTTTTTGAATTAAATTGTTATTGGAAGTAAGATATTTGCAGTCTTTCATTTTCCACAGAGACAATTTTTTTCTTCTAATTTAATAATGATTACTTTCACACATCTTATGAAAATCAAATGTTTTTCAATCATGGTATTTGCCGAATCGTCAGCAAAATTTTCCAAATAAACATTTTTTGGGAGATCACTGTGATCATTTCATCGGGATGCCTCAGAATGTGAAACGCCATCATTTCTTCATAAGTTTGACAGTTTGAATCTGGGGAACATTTTTTAACGTTTTTTTGAGTGAAGGATATTTTTGCTTCTTTTAGGGCGGAGGGGGGGGGGGGCAAATTTCAAATTTGCCTAGGGGCGGCATGGAGCTAAATTCAGCCCTGGGGAGTTTGTTCAAAAATTTCGGATGGCCTCTCTCAAAGCGATCGGCTGGAACCCCCACTGGATAAACTATTATCTTTGGGTATGTTCGCGTAGAGCTATTGGTTGATTGATTTGATGATGTCGTGGTGAGTGTTCATAAGATTTTTTCATTAACTAGTAGCTCTATGAGAACATACACGATTAGTCATTAGTTAACTGATTGCTCTATGCAAGCATTCCCTATTAAACGAATGTATAATTTATATAAATTAGTTATAGATAACATAGATATCCTAACTGTGGCCAAAGTCACTGCTTAACTATAAACAGTCTTCAACACATCAGATAACAGAATGAAGAGAAACAAGCTCTTTAGTTCACAATGATCAGTGTTACCAAAAAGTTTTAGCGCTTAGCTCTGGCGGGTAGATGAGTATTTGACCTTTCTGGAAATTCTACAGACATCTTTGCTTGATAAAAAAATCATGAAAATGTGTAGATGAATATTACAGAAAGGAGCGAAGTGAAAAATAATTACAACTGAATGGAGTAAATATTCATTATTTGGTAACCTACCAGCTTATAATAATTATTATTATTAAAAAAAGGGAGAGAGAGAGAGGGGAAGGGGATACTAAGTCTGAAATAATGATTTTAAATTTTACTTACTGGGAAAAAAAGAAACAGACATTCATTTAAAATAATTACAGGTAATTGGTCTCCAAGAAGAACATTTTTAGTTTATACCCTAATATTTTTTTAAGGATTAAAAGCTGTTTAAAGTTAAAATTTTTAATCTGTGTTAAAGTGTAATATTATATCAGCATATTGTACTTTTCAATAATGCTATGAACTATGTACCCATAATAATACCCCATACTATGTACCCCAACTAATAAAACTATGTACCCATTTTTTTTTTTTTTAAAGTTCTTCTTAAGCTGGATATCATTTTCATCTTTCATAACTGAGTAAATACCTCATTCATTTCAAGATCCTTTACTGCAACCCTAAATTCCTGTGTTAATTTTTATCCATATATGTATGTATATGTGTGTAATTTTTCTTGATTGTCATAGTGTTTGTTTTTATTTAGTTATCAAGAACTTTGGAAAGAACTGCATGAGAGTGATGCTTATAATGCTAAAAAAGCGGAGGTAAGTTACCACTAGATTGAAAGATTTAAATTTATATTAAAAGAAAATGATGTAATGTTATTGAATGTAGACCGCTCACTCAGTGTTGGATTCAGAGCCGTCTCGATGGAGGTCACTGTGCTAAAAAAGTAATATTTGGCAAATTTTGTCTGACATTTGAGGCCTGACATAAATGCCATTTTGCAATGCCCAAATGCTCCTTTTCATTACATGTACATAAGCTTGCAATGTGCAGTAAATTGAGAATCATTACCCTTCCAAAAATTTTAGTTTAGTGTGCCCCTGGCTGCAAGGGCGCCCATATAGGGGGGCAAGAGGGGGCTCAAGCCCCTCCTTTTGAAATTAGAACTTCCTTGCTTTTAGTACTTTTTTCTTTGCAAAAATATAAAAACATTTCTTTTCTAACCATTAATGACTAAATTATTAAAAATGTTAAATTTTAATAACTCTAATTTGTGTTGAAATCGGTTTCCACGGGGGAAATATCTTGCTAAACCATGGGGAAAATATCTGAGCCCCCCCCTTAAATTTTGCATATGGGCACCCATGCCTAATTCATTAATTTTTAGAAGCCTTATTCAAGATAATGAAGAACCATGAAACATACTCCAGTGCTGTGTTTCTTAACATTACAGATATGCAAACCAATACAAAATTGTAAAAGTTTTATTGACCTTGCAAAAAGTACTATATTATATTGAAGAAAGTTTTTTTTTCTTTCTTTTCTGTTTTGATAATTCACTGATTAATTATCCTCCTCTTCTTTTTAATTTGCTCCAAGGCTATATGTGGGAAATTTTCTTTTCTTTTTTTGCCAAGCCTCAATAATGCCAGAGGATTAAAATGCTAACCTAAATCTCTTTTTGATACTTGAGGTGATTATTTAATACAAAAATAGGAACTAATATTTCGGTTACTAGTAGAGACGTACCGAGTACTCGGTAACTACTCGGTACTCGGCCTACTCGGCCAATTTGCCGAGTACTCGGTACTCGGCCAAATTCTGATCAGATACTCGGCCAATACCGAGTAGTTGCAAAAAATTGAATATTGTCCAAGACAGATACTAAAATTTATAAAAAAAGAGCAAGCATTATATTCTGCAATAATTTACATTAAAAATTTATAAGTCAAATTTAAATTTTGAGAATAATGAAGTTTGTAATGCTTCGATGGAATAAATCTTTATTTTAATGTCCCCAAAGTTAATAAAACTTATTTATTAAAAATTACGCAAAAAATATAAGTATAGAAAATATGGAATTTTTATATTAAAAATGGATTTTTACTACAAACAAAATTTAGTTATAAAAAATGTAAAAATAACTTTGCTTAAAAAATAAAACAACCTTAAAAGTATAGTGCAGGAACTCTGCAGACACATGTTTTGGCATTACAAGGAATTCCTTTTTCAATGCACAAAATGGGGGCTCGTAGATTTAAAGGCATCCGACAAAAGTCGTATTTTTTTGTTGAATGTCTTTACATTCTTTAGCTCACATGTTATGCACTGAAAAAGACGTTCCTTGTAACGGGGAGGGGGGGCAGAAACACGCGTCTGGAGTGTTCCTGCACATTTGTTTTATCTGCTTTTAAAAATTATTGATGTTTGGCAGATTAGAACTATAATTGATTGGTATACAGTGAAACCCCTCCTAACGGATACCCCTCAAAGGCGGACACCCCTCTTATGCGGACAATTTTTAATTCCCCAGTTCCAATGCAAATAACATTATTAAACCCCTGTCCTGCGGACACCTCTATATTGCAGAAAAAAAAAAATTTGTCCTGTTAGTGTCCGCATTAAAGGGATTTTACTGCAATTTGTTTTAATTCCAACTTGATTAATCATACCTTTTATTTATTTATTTTTAATTAAAAAAATTATTTTTTTGTAAAATTTTTGACACAAACAAAATTGTATATATATAATGTGTAATTAAATTTCAGCAGGAATTTAGTTTTAAAAAATTTATATGGATAAGGAGGTTTATACTACTATTCCAATAAGTTCAAAATTCATCACATGTGTGTCGGTGGTTCTTCTTAAAACATAATTGGTACTTGGAACTCGGCCGAGTAGTGAAAGGCCGAGTACTCGGTAACTCGGTACTCGGCCGAGTAATAAAAGGCCGAGTACTCGGTACTCGGCTACTCGGCCAAAGTGCTACTCGGTACGTCTCTAGTTACTAGTGCATTTAATGCCCCCAAATGTTCTAAAAGGTTTGTTTTTATATCATAATCATTTGGTTCATCAGAGACAAGTTGGTTTTAAATTCACAAGTTGGTGAATAAAATTTTAGTAATAAGTCAGTTTTAACACTAATTGTTTAAACATTGATTTTGGGAATAAAAATGCTTTTATCTTTCATCAATTTGTTTAAAGAACTTTTAATTTTAAAACGTATATATCAATGCAAAAACTCAACCCAAAAACTTATTTTTTTTTTCAAAAATCCTTGAATTTAAATATAATTACTTTCAGTGTAACTCGAAGTATTTCAAAGAGAGAGAGAGAGAAGGGGATTATTCCTTCATTTAAATTTAAAAAAAAATACTTTTTGAATTTTTAATCTTTTATGTGTGTAACATTTTGAGATTTTTGTAGGATACAGTTGTTCATATTGCAGTAGACCGATCAATTTTCAGTTATAGGATAGACTGACTAGTGAGTGCACAATCGGGAACAATCTCATTTTTTAAAATTCTTATCATTAAAGACTAGTATTTGGCATGATAATAAAAGAATTTAAATTAATGTACATAACCATTTTTTTTTTCAAAATAGTTAAAACTATTCTATGTATTTACCAGATATAGTGAAACACTTGCAACACGAAAATGCTTAACATAAAAAATCGTTTAGCGCAAAGTTATATAGAAGTTCAGACAGTATACTGTGCAATTTAAAACATGTGAAACTATTTCGGTCGCTTAAGCTTCGTGCTAAACGTTTTCCACTGTATTCTATATTTCACCTTTGGTGTTTTCTATTTTTGATGCTCTAATAATTAGATGAAAAACTAGATGAAAAACTGCATTTCCATTAAGCTTTAATTTTGTTTTTTAGAACAGCTTCAGAAAAATCCCTAGGTTGGTGCTTTTTTTTTGTAACTTTTTTTGATGAAAACTAGCCAATTGTTTTGTTTGTCCTCTACAGCTTACAATGGTTACCATAACATGTAACCACATCAGCACAGGTTAGCATCACAAAATGTCACCAACCTGGGATTTATACCAAAGCTGTTTCCATTTTTTTGTTCGAAAAGCAATCTATTTTAACATTCTATTCTACACCATTTGCTTAAAATTTGATGCTTTAGTTTTCTTGCTCCTACCTGAGAGGGAAATAAAGGGTATTGTATTCTAATGAAAAGCTAAGCCCTCCTAAATTTTTATGCACACATGTACCTACTTCTACATACTTACATATCACATGTCAGTAGCATAGAGAGAGAAAAAATTCAGAAGGGGATAAAGTAAGTTTTAGTCCTTTTCTATGTCAAAAACAAGCTGATGTTTCGCCATATGACTTCCTTTTACTCCAATTTAATGTCATTTCTCCATTACTGGCAATTTTAATGTGATTCAATAGTTTACTCTCTAAATATCACCAACAGTGGCCAAATTGAGACAGATCTAAAAAAAAAAAATTGCCAAATTTGTCACCAAGTTGGCGACAAAACTTGGCGACCAAAAGACTGGCAATATATCGCAAAGTGTTTGCCAAATTATAACACCACTTGAGTTTACATCGAAATTAACAATGATTCCTCCCCCCCAAAAAGGGGCAAAAGACTCCTTTAGAAACACCCGAATGCAACCATAAGGGGAGATGCACAACTAGACCCCACTAGGAGTCTACGTACCGAATTTCAACTTTCTGGGACTTACCATTCTTGAGTTATGCGACATTCATACGTTACATACAGACGTCACGAGAAAACTCGTTGTAATTAACTCGGGAATCATCATTATGGATATTTCGCGTGTTTATACATTCTTTGGCACTTATCCACATGTGGTCCAGTCGGGAAAAAAACTCAATATTCATTCGGGGGTGAGTAAAATGGAAATTAAGGTCGATTTTTTAATGAAAATTATTTCACGAATACAATACTTCCTTTTTTGTAAATAGAAGTAAAAAGGAACATTTCTGCTTATTGAAGGTGGATGCATCTTCGAATCCCACCTGGCTGTGCCTCTCTCATGTTGTATATTATTAAGAATTTTGCAAACATTTCTCGTATCTTTGATTGAACCTACAATTACACCTGTTGAATTTTCAATCCTTTTTCCATGTACTGTGATTTTATGTGCAACAGCTATTTACTGAGCATGTCACAGCAATATTATTTTTTTTCTAAGTGTTTGTAAATGTGTTAAATCAGCATTTGAAATTATAGTTAAACTCGGTTAATACGAAATGTCAAAAACTCACGAATTTGTTCATATTAGCCATTATTTTTAACAACCGTGAATAAGTGATACTCTGAAAATACGAAGAAATACTTACCTATATTTAAAAAAAAAATTACTACTAATTGTTAAATTCAGAAAATTAATCACTCATTTCTTATAAAAGAATGTTTTTTGAAAATCTTGAAAAATGAAAATCGACAATCGGGGAATAGGTTGTCCACAGGTAAACAAATGTTCGGGCTTTATTTCCCGTATAAAATATTTAATATTTTCTTTTCTTTGCACACTGGGACTTCTACTACCTAACAAAATGATGAATAATTTCTGAAAAAGAAAATTACAATATTCAACCACAAACATTTTAAGTAAGGAGGTCAGAAATTTTTGTTTGTCGTAGCCGAGACTTTCAATTAAATTTATGTATTATACATGAAATTTTCAATGTATTTAGATAGCAAACCAAACTTAACGAACAAAATGCTCTTTTTATCCGTGATTTCATATTAAACGTGATCGTATTAAGAGAGTTCAACTGTATTTTTAGGAAGTTGATTCTGTGATTGGAAATCTGCATTCATTTTGTTTTGATCATCTGTCTGTAGTTCGACAACTAAACATTCAGCTTGCTGCACTTCCTCAGTTACAAACTAGCATTATGGACTTGATGAGTAAAATAGGTATGGCGTCTTTCTTCCACATTCAGTAATTTAGCATACATAAAGGTTTGTGACAGTGTAACTTGTGTAGTCAACATTTTAATTTATGTATTTAAATATATTTTATTTATCTTTACTAATATTATAAAGAGAGAGGGTGGATTTTTGTGTGTTTATATGTTCGAGGAAATCTCCGGAACCACTGCACCTGTTTGAAAAATTCTTTCACTATATGAAAGGTGCTTTTTTACTGAGTACCATAGGCTATAATTCGGAAAAATCCGATAAATAGTACTTTTTTTATTCAAATTTAGACCCAAATTTCACGTAAATTTTCTATTATTGGCTATTAAAGGGGTGAAAAATTGCTTGCACATATTAATATTATATATCGTTAAAAAGGGTAGATTTTTCTGTGTTCTAAACAATTTATTTCAATGCTCTAACTTAACTACGGTGGGAGTAATTTGCGTTTTTAGCTCGAACTTTTTTAGGCTTCGTTGAAATTTAGGTACTATTTTCTTCATTAAATCTATCAATAAAAAGTGGAGGAATTGTCCCACAGTTTTTTTTTTTTTACAGCATTGGAAAAAGCGAGATTTTTTACTCCAGATCTCTCTCCACCTATGGTCGAAAAAATTAGCTTCTATCTTCAAAGGAAAAAAAAGTTACAAGCATTTTTAAATCAATTACGAAATGTGTCATTTTGATTCAAGTTGTCAACCATTTTATTTTCCCGTTTCCACGGTTACGCTTTTTGAATCCATTGTGTATTTCCTTATTCTGCATCTGATTTCTTAAACTTATTTTATTTCATGTTTCCATGGTTACGCTTTTAAAATCCATCATTTGCATTTTAATTTCTTAGAAGTATTTTAATATCTGTCGTCATTGTTTGGAAGGGTAATTTTGCATGGTGTTTTTTTTTCTTTTATTTAATTTATTCTTTAAGTTATTAAGTTATTCTTTTAAATTATTGTTGAATATATGTAACTTGACACAATTTTTGTTCTCAAGGTAGACCAGGCAAAGCAGCTCTTAATATATAAAGATTTGAAAGCTACTATGAATGTGATTTTATACCTTTTTGTTTGTTTGGCGAAACATTTATTATTGTGAAAGAAAAAACATCCACTTCACTCGCAAAAGGGCTGAGTTCCGGTAGCGTGGTCACTTGGCACGTTAGGCGCTGATCAGTTCAGTCTAGGATTATTGTTTTAAGGCAACCGTTAATGTAATTCATTGTTTTGGCGAAAAGTTTGTTTTGAAAGAAAATAAACTTTTGATTTGTTTTCATCCGAGTGAAATGTACGACATTTTCTTCTTTTTTTCTGACGATGATTTTTGAATGTCCCACGGGATGTTTTTTTTTTTTTTTCGTTAGACGGATAGATTATGATAGCGTGGTTGCTGGGCAAGTTTGGCGATAAATAATAGAGCTGTGGAATTATTTTTACATTTGAAATATATTATTTGATGTCTTTTTTTTATTTATGTGGCGAAATATTGTAAATTGCAATAAAAACTGCTTCACTCGCTAAATAGAGTTTTAAAGCAACTGTAAATCTAATTCAATGATTTGACAAAAAGTTTAAAATTCCAAAGAAACTTAAATAGTTTTTTTTTTTGAAAAGGTGTGTATGCATTTTATACAAAGAAAAACAATCATTTCATATGAGAAGGGGAAGGGGCGTCAATTTTTTTTATTCAACGGACTTCCATTAAATTTTTAGCACGGGCATTGCTGTGCGGGTACTGCTAGTTTATTTGTAATACTGAGATTAAAATTCCAATTTTGTAGGAGTGGAGATCTTAAAGAGCACTATTTTTATTTCATAGGTTTCTTGATTAATTTACAAAAACCATCTTCAAATCTGATATTTCTTTTTCAATTATACAATTTTTGAGAAATTGCCTGTCATTGTGTGTGTGTGTGTGGGGAGGGGGTGTACATTTTAAAACCTTGTCAATGGAAATTCTAAAGTTGAATGCTTTTCTAACAGTCCTCGTATGTATATGGATCATTTTAAGTTATAACAAATTGAAATAAAAATTTTGAACAAAAGTTATTTTAAATCCAATAGTAGCAATGATTAGAAATGATATGATTAAACAAGTTTTATGGGTATTTTTTAGGAGAATTAGAAGGAGTGTTTGAGGAAGTAGAAGATGCATTGATGAATTTGGAAGATGTAATTGAAACACAAGAGCTTCAAGAAAGACAATTGGACCACAGATTTCAACTGGCTATGTATAAAGAAAAGAAGTTAGCAGATTTCGAAGACATGAAAGGTAAACTGCGTTACTGTTATTATATAGCATAAAAATCTTTAATTAAAATGTTTCTAATGAATCATGAATTATTTTTAGGGGAATGCATGATATTAATTCTTAATGGTATGAGGAAAAAATACTTAAAACTACTATCTTACAAATCTTTTCTTCATAATGCATTTTAATTAATTTCAAAATTCATCTAAGTTTTTATTGATTTCATTAATCATGTTTCCATCCAGTATTATTTTCATTAAGAATGATTTTAGTTACATATTTATGTCTTAATTAAAATTGTACATGTAGTGTCTGAAATTCTTCTCCAATGAGGATTTTTAAAGTCTCATAGGTTATCAATTCTCTGATTTCCCTAATAATATTATCAACATTTCTTGTTAGGTTCTTTTTGCAGTAATTTGTTAATGATTATAGGCTGGGCCTAATCTTGCAAAATGTCATGTATAGGCTGACAAAAAATAAAGTGCAGGTGAAGTGTAGGCTAACCTGCCCCACTTTAAAACCAACCTTGCTTCAAACCAAATTTAATACTGTGAAGCACTGTTTATACGTTTTTGAAGGGGTTGTATGAAAAAAGTGTATAAATGAAAAAATGCATAATAGGTATATATTAATATGTATTAGACTCTGGCAGGACCAATTTGAAAAACGTATAATAGATAAAAATATATAAATGAGAAATTTATAAACAGTGCTACACTGTATTGAAAACACAATATATGCCCCTGAAAGAATGTTTCCAAAGTTGAAAAATCAAGTTTAAGCATAAATGCTGACATTTGATATTTTATTTATTCATACTTATACATTGCGATCAGACGGTTGTCAAATGATTGATCTCGAGTTATTTCAAAAGATATTCTGTTCTCTTGAGATGAAAGAAAATATTATCTGTACGTAGAGAATAATATGCTTGTTTGTGGCAAGTGTCCCAAAAAAGTTTTTTGCATAGAAGCATGAAGTTTGGTAAACAGGTATTTTTTTTTCTCTTTTTTAGTAATATGAAAAGGGTGTGGCTAAAAAAAAATAAAGTGTGCTGATAATTAATTTTTAAAGATAGTAAAAAAAAAGTGCAAAATGTAAAGTTCGGCCCCACTAATCGAGCTCAATTTTGCTTGAATTAAATTTGTGGACAATTTGTTTTTGTAGTCAAGTCTGTCTTTATGTAATCTAATCCTGTGCTTTTTCTGTTTTCTTTATTATGTTGGCTTACAAGTTCATTTGCTTTTGAAACATAACATTATTATTGTATTAAGCGTTCCTAAAAATTGTTATGTGTGGCTATAAAATGGGACTTAATAAGGATAATTGAGAAAGAAGTCATAAGTTTTGTGATTCAAGAGTTTATTTTATGAAAAACATTTATTAGTGCGAGTATTAGGAAAAATACTCTTTTACATTTTAGTAGAAATTAAATTTTAATGTACTAATTCATCTGTCATATTTAATTTAGTTAAATTAGGAGAAGTACATGCACATAAAGTATTTGAATATGAGAAAAAACAAGAAGCCATACTTAAAGAAAGACAAAACACATTCCAAGAAGTATTTGAAGAAGAAGTTCAGCAGTACAAAACGCATGGAGAATTAAGAAAAAGTAAGTTAATTGAATCACATTATTACTGAATTTTGTATTGATACCAATATTTTCCCAAAATCAAGTTATTTCATATATATGTTGCAGTATTTCTTTAAAAATATACAATTTTTTTTCCTTACTTATAAGTCCTTAAAAAAATTGATGAACTTAATTGTTCGTAACTGATTTTTTTATTCAGTTGTTTTACCTTATTATGATTTACTATTACAGTGAAGCACCGTTTATACGTTTCTCTTTTATACGTTTTTTAAATTGGTCCCTGTAGAGTCTAATACGCATTAACCTATGCCTATTATACGTTTTTTCATTTGTACGCTTTTTTCATACAGTCCCTTGAAAAATGTATAAACAGTGCTTCATTGTATTTCTCATAGCATAAATTATGTGGCTACTGTAAAGCTTTTAAATTTGATTTGGTTTCAAGAAAATTTTGATGCTCATTTTGTCTCATAATTGGTGAGAGCAAACCTTAAACATTCAATGCATATTATTAGGAAAACAACACAAACCTGTTGAATGTTGATTTCACAAAGCCAGGGGAGAGTAATTGCCCCCTCCTGAACCCCCTATATGATGGGCCTGGTTCTGACTGCAAGAGACATCACGCCACATGTATCTCAAAAGAATTTTTATTTTTCGATTTTCAGTAAAGTTAAAATACGGTTTTCATTACTTCAATAAAGAATAAATATTCTAAGCAATTTAGATGAGAAAAACTGTTTAATTAACTCAGAGAAAGTATTAAAAGGTTAATTTCAGGCCTAGAACATGGGAGAATGCTCTAAATATTAAAACATTTGGTTTTTTATTTTAATAATTCTGCTAAAGTAATGTAAATTCATTTCAAACCACCTTTTCTTCTGCATTCCCCCAAACGCACAGGTGTGTGCTCTCAAAATTTTTTTTATAACTGCAGCACTGTGTACAGAGATCGCCAAAAAAAAAAAAAAAAAACGGATACATACCCCTTTGTTTTTGTACTAATGAATTCTTATTTTCATCCTAACCCTTTGACTACAGCTACATATGATGTGTACATAATTTATACTACCCGCATAATGATGGTTAGGTGTGTCCTTTACCCCTATAGTGTCCTTTTTCCAACTTTGCACAAAAGAGAATTGTATTTCTGCAAGAGTAATAAAGTTTTCATATGTTTCGTGGGGTAGATACAATGCTTTTTTGCACATAGGATCACATGGGCGCTTTGAACCAAAAGAGAACTTGAAACCTTCAGTCCAAGAAGGAGGGGCTATAGAACTGATTATATATGGGGTGTTTTTTTTTTTTCATTTATTGTCTTGTTATTGTTTAGAGTACGTTCATTTTTTAATTTTAATGTTATGTGTTTTTCCAAGATGGTAAACCACTAAATAAGCCAATAAATCTAAGAAGACTGAAAATAAATCTAAATTACATAAACAACTTATGGAGATTTTAATTGAGTAACATCAATTTATTATTGTTTCTGTTTGTCCTCTTGAATTGTGTTTGCTTTCCTGCAAAGCGGGAAGTCGTTTGCTTCTTTCAACAACATAACTCTAGGGGTCAAATTTAGGACTTATGTTTAAATCAAAAGCAATGTTTTGTAAATGTTCTGTGAAACAGATTTTAAAGCTCAGGTAAGCTCTAGTTTAGATGGAATGGTTAAAACCTTTCTGATTTATCAAATTTGACGCTTTTATGCTTTAAAAAAAACAACATTCATAATATAATTTGTCATTTTTTAGGAGTTTCAAGTACAAGTAGTGCTGAAGCTTCTGTTTCATTGGAAGAGATAGATTTGGAAGAAGATGCTTCTGCATTAAATGACTTTCTTGGCGATGTTGATGCAAATGAAACAGCCGAGAAAGGTGAGTAGAAAATTGTCTATATTTTTTAAATACAAAGGCTGTTTAAATACTTTTCAGTACAGTCAAACCTTGATTTCTCAAACCTCCTTTCCTCAAAACTCTTGATGTCTTGAAATACTCCTCCCCCCGCATTTTCTATAAAAACTTGAATGTGTTTTCCATAGTCATCTTGAAACTTATTTTTAAAACCCTTGATGTATTGGAGTTTTTACACAGAAGTGAGTTTCAATTGCTTTTTTCTATGCAATTTTGTTGGAGCAACTAGTTCTGCAGGCATTTAGTTTTTATCTCTTTTCCTGGAAATTTTAAGAATAGGGGATTGGATGAGTCCCTTGTATCTTAGTGTTTTCCCCAAAGGTTAGATTCTTTGCACTTTTCCTCAGAATTAGTAGTCCATTTTGATCGGGGGGGGGGGGTGATCTAGAAGAGGGCCATGGCCCCTCCCAAAACCTTGTGGTTGTAGGATTTTTTTTAAAAAAGAAACAAAAACAAAAAAAATATGAGAAGATAACAAAATTTAACACATGTGTTTTACTTTAAAAGAAGTTTAGGTCTTAATTGGGAAAGAAATTATATCCATCTCCTCTCGAAATAGAACTATTTTCTCCAAAATTTTGCTCCATCATTTACATAATTTTTTGATTACAGCTTTAGACACTTGGGCGATCTCTAAATACTGCTGTCCTCATCAGAGTACACCTATTGCTCACGAGACAAAAGAGAGCCTAAATTTGCATTTCTATGCCTTTAATTTCGAATTTTTTTTCGGGGGGGGGGAGTGACCCCTCCTCCACAAATGCCACGAAAGGAAACCAAAATTGTATTTTAGGACTTCAATTTAGAAAACTTTTCAACGGAGATTAACTTATACCCAGCCTTTATCCCTTAAACTGCCTAAGAGCGGCTTAAATGACTTACAGTTAGATTTTGCAACTTCAATGGAAAAATATTTCCAGGAAGGGGAGATTCCAAGCACCCTCACTCTCCCTTTAATGTCAGCAAACATTGCCTAAACGTGCATTTTTAGGCTCGACACCAGAAGAGCACCCCACCCACTCGTATTTTCTCAACATTTTACAGTAGAATATTTCGGTTTCTTAGCTTTATTTTCAAAAAACGTTTGGGAACAGCACCCGAACCATGGCTGCATCATCAAAAATAGTCTGAATGCTTTTTTAGGACACTAGTTTTCAAAAATTTCTCGGAAACTTCAGTTTCGGAACATGTTTGAGGGAGATTCCTAAACCCACCCCCATCACCAAATGTTTCTAAAGATGGCCTAAAATTGAGCTTTTAAAACTTCATTTTAATAAAACATCTGGCGAGTTTGTTCAAAAATTTCGGCTGGCCCCCTCCAAACACTTGATATTTTTTAACTTTCCAATTTACAAAGTTTGAACAGAACAACGTCCGTCGGGTCTTCTAGTATATATATAAATACATATACATATTTAGGTGTCCAGCAGAAGAGGCCTAAAACTCATAGTTTTCCTCAAAAATTGATTTTTTTCTAATTTTTTAAATTTATGTTTTTTTTTTTAAATAAAATATCAAGTGTCCAAAAATTATTTGCAAACACATTTTCAGATCAAAATTGGAAATGAATAAAAAAAGTTATGTTTAAAATAAAATATTAACTTAAACTTTTAGAAAAATTCCATATCTTTGAGTACTATGTGGTTGAACTTAAATTATGTAGGATTAGCAAAAATTTCTCTGTAATGCTACTTACCTGCTTTACTGTTTATATTTTTGATTTTTTTTGCTATATTTTTGATTGTCATATTTAATGATTTTTTTTTTTTTTTTACATTTCTTTGAAATAGACAAAGCTGATGGCTCTAGTGAAAATGATGATGAAAAAGCAGCTACTGAAAATAAACCACCCATTTCCTCTGATTAATAAAAAGCTTAGTTTGTTTTAAGATGAATGTATTTAACTTGTTTATAGTTTTTAAACAAAAAATTAGAGTTAAAGAACTAAAGTTGGAAATGAAAACAACCGACTATTATCTTGCATCTTATGGTTAGCAGGGCTATAGTGCCTCGAAAGAGTAGTGTGCCGATCGGCACTTTTTTCCCCACGATTCTTGAAGACAAATTGTATGAAAACCGCTAAAGGGCAGTGCGATCGAGGTGTACGTTCAATTTCGCGGTGTTTACATTAGTAGACGCGGGATTTTGTTACAATTTAGTTCCGCGTTTCTCTTTTTTACCTTTATTTCATGAATATTTCATGAAACAGCATTTACGGCTTTTAATGGAGGCATCAAAGTTGAACATTAGAAGAAACAAAGCTTCATCTTGTTTCGCACCAGGGTGTAAAAGTGGATACAAAACATCCAAGGAGAAAGTTACGCTTTTTAAAGTTCCAGCAGATGAAGGAAAACTAAAGTGGAATTCGTTAATTCCCAGTTTAGATAAAGTTTTTGATAAATATTGCTCAATTTATTCTCTGCATTTCGAAGAACATTTTATTGAAACGCATTTTAAGCATATTATAAATGGTGAGGAAGTTTTGATTCCTCGGGGAAAACTTTTTTTGAAAGATGAGGCAATTCCGACAATTTTCCCCAAATCTGCCAACATACTTTACTAAAAAAGTACCAAAGAAAAGGTCCATCAGGAATTATGCAGTTAAAAAAAATGTTCCCTGTTTGAAAAAAAAAAAACTTGATCTTTCCGCAGATGAAACTGAAATAACCACGTATAAATCTATTATAAATGAAATTGTTCATATTAATTTGCCTAACGAATATTGAGTTTGCATGAAATTTAAAAATTCATTAATTACGTAAGGATGATTTTGGCAATTTTTGACCCCCTCCCCCCATGTAAGGGTACGTAAGATTTTTCACCAACCCCTATCCCCCTATTCTTATGTAAGATTCCATTTCGTTTTTCAAAATAATAAAATAAATCTTCGAATCGTTATTAAATTCACATTATTAAATTAAACCTTTTGCATAAAGAAATAGTTACTGAAAAGTTAGAATCTAAACTGAATGTTTTTTCGACTTTTTTTTGATATAATATTAATTACAAGTAAAACATGCAATACACAATGTGACTCTTTTATTATATTTTTTACTTTTTTTTGTAAAACAAATAAAAAAACATCTTATCCTAACACGTTTTTACCTTCCAGACGCAAATGGAACATAATCTCTGCCAAATCACTTGACCGCACAATTTCTAATGTGAAATACCGACTTGGAAAATATTAAGTAAGAATGAGTTTGACCCCCCTTCCCCAAGTAAGGGTACGTAGAGGCTTTTCCGACCCCGTCCTCCTCGGGACCCTTACGTATTTATTGAATGGCCGCTTATAGTCTACTATTTTCATTGAAGATAACTTAGCATAAGGTAATTTTATATGCTTCAAAAAATAAATGAACACCCATGTTACAATTAGCACTTATTACAGATTACACTTATTTCTTTTGCGCAGAAATAAGTTCAATCCGAAAAACGGGGCTTTTAAACTGCGAAATCAGCATGCAATCGCTGATTTAAAACGAGTCTGATTGGGAAGCATAACGTACTACTCGAGCGCAGCGCCATCTGGTTTTTCCTCAGATCTGAACTCACTTTTTCCCCGTCGATCGGCACACTACTCTTTCTAGGCACTATAGCAGGGCTTTTGGAAATTAATAAAAATGCCAAGCTTTGCCAGTTTGAAAAACGCTTTTTAGACTCGGTACAGTTTTGGACCAATTTCAAAATATTACTTTTTTAAATGATACATAATAAGCTGTTAAAGGGTCACAGTACCTTTCAAGCAATTTTTTTTAATTTAAGTAAATTCTATTTTTTGTTGAAACCATAACATGCTTGCTTACTTTATAATCAATAATTTTTTTACAAAAATTTTAAATATTGCTTACTTTTTTTTAAAATTCAAAACATTTAGGAAAATTTCAATTTTTTAAACTCCCTAAGGCTTTTTTGTTTTTAAACTAATATAAAAAAATCTTTTTGCTAAACAATCACAATCATCATCTCTAAAAATCTGTGCATTCATTTGCTTTTGTGTTAACTAAAAAATTTTCTGTGATCAATTACAGAAAAAATCATAATTTTTTTCAAAAAAATTTAGTTTTTAAAGGTATAACATGCTCTAAACATTTGAATAATTTATAAAATGATTATCCAATGCACAGTTTTGTTAAATATATTATCTTGATTGCAAAAAGTATTACTTTAAAGCTGTATCTTTAATGGAAAAAAATCCTTAAGGATTCTTATGACATGAAAACACACACACACAAAAAAAAAAAAAAAAAAAAAAAAAAAAAAAAAGATCATCGAGAAAAACCAATTTAAAGTTTTCTTTTTGCATAAGAACACATAGCGAGCATGACCTAAAACTATTCATAACTTTTTAAATATTTGAACTAAAGCAATGAAACTTTTCCCGTGTTTGGACTAGTGTTTAGTTTCGAAATAAGCAATAAAAATTTTTTTGATTGTTTGGTCATTTTTGAGGTACTGTAACACCTTAAATAATTAAACGTTTTTCTACACATGGACTTTTAAAATCCTATAATGCACAACATTTTGAAGCTTTACAGATTACTTTTCTGTAGAATTGCCGTTAAATATTAAATGAAACTTTTTATAAAAACTTCTAATTCTTTGATAATTAAAATTGATTCAAATTTTATTTAGTGGGATCTAATTCAGCACAGTCATTGAGATTTTAGATGCAATTTTATCTCCCTGAACTAATAACCATCATTTGTCATAGATGTGTGAAGAATGATACAAAATAATTTAAAGGACTATGGATTTGAACTTAAAGCAATTATGAATATCTAATTATCCTGTATTAAGTCTATGTACAGACTATAAAATCAAAAGTTTTTAACTTATGAAAAATCTATTTTCAATAAAATGTACACTAATTCATTAAAATAAGTCTTTTAACATTTAAGAGATAAATTGGTTTATTACAGTAAATCATTTTCATATCATGAAATAAATTCATTAAATTTTGTAAACAAATGAAGTTTACTTCAGAAAAATTACAATACGCAGTAATATGTAAAAAATACATATTTATTTTATACCTAAAATAAAAAGTTCATTTTGATCAGTTTTTAAAATTTCAATTGCACAATTATCATAAATGATTACAAAATTTATCATTTTCTGTTGCTCTTTTTTTTATATTACTAAACATTAAAGTGTTTTAAAACATTCCATTGATTTTTGTTTTCATACTCAATGTACATAATCAATTGCTTGATTTCCCAAATGTTGAAGTTTTATATAAATATTGAATCATATATAAAAAATGTATTTCTATTGGTATTAGTTGTTATAAATTATATTTGTACAGCAATAATTTTCTAAATTATAAACCTATCTAAGAAATGTATATTGTTGTGATTATCATAAAATGTGCATATTTGGGAAATGTTTTAAATATTTTTCTTTTGTAATTGATAAGTAGCAATAAAATATATGAAATTTGCATATTAAGTGTGTATTTAATTAATCATCAATTTAATAGTTAAATATCAACATTAAATAGTTCTGAAAAATGCAGCATGTATGAGATACACTATTGAAATCCAATTAATTTTGAATAAAATTTCAATAATTTAAGGAAAACTTTTTGTTTTGTCAAGTTGTACCAAATATTTCTCAGAAATTCAGCATTTTGTTTAGTTAGGAGGATATTTACCAAGTAAATAGTGAAATAAAAAATTAAGTGTGTGTAAAACTTAATAATTGAAATATGGAAAATAAAACTGGAGTGAACTAAGGGAACTTATTTAGTGGATATTAAGTTCAATTCTAACTTAATTCCTAGTTTAGTTTTTGTAAGAATAATAGCAAATAAATCTATAGCTTCGGGCTTTTCCAAAGCGAGTTGTTTTCTTGAGGAATATTGAACATTGAAAAATATTTAATGAAATTTAAAGACTATGAACTAATTAGTTCATTTTTCCTGTGCTATAAATCTCAAATTTTCCCCCGACGGATGGGATGATCAATACTTCGGGGAAAAAGGGGGGAAAAAGTCCCCCCCCCCCAACTATTCCAATTTCTACACTAAAGTAAATTTACTTTAATACAGAGTACCTGTGAAAGCTGTTGGATGACTTTTCAAGGTGGCTGCTCAATTTGTATAATGAGAAAATGCCCAATCAGTCAACTTGATGAAGATCAGAAAACAAGTTACAACCACCTCACCTTCTGTTTTCTCAAAGCAGGGACAGCAAATATGGAATGAGTCTGGTTCTGAGCTAAATAGCACGTTGCCGATCTGCCTCCTGTGGATCTCAAACTTCCTGATTATGCACTAACATTAAAGGATAAATTTGGATTCAAAAACGAAAAAACTAGAAAATAAAATAGGTTCAAGAATTTAAAAGCAAGAAATGGTAGCATTTGTAACAGTATCAATAGAATTACGAGTTTGGATTGACGCTTGGAGAAGCAAAGGGATTCGAGTAAAACACATGCAAAGTTCAGTTACAGGTAGGCTTTAGTAGGCTTCTTAAAAACATTGAATTATGAGTTTCGATCAGCATATGTTGCCACAAGATGTTCAAGAAAATTAAAAATCAAATTGAACCATTAACTAGGCATATTTAATACTGATGCAGAATAAAGTTTCATGTGTTTCAAAAAAGAGAAACCTTCAGGCTATCTGTATATAGGGTAAGTGCTTCAGTAGTCGGTTAGTCTCCAGTAGTCAGCCACAAGGACATAAAACTGTTTATAAATAGTAAAAACGAATGTGGTTCAAATGGGTAATGAAGTCAAGCCATTAAAATAAGTTTATTAACGAAACTAAAGCTAATTAATATCGAAACATATCAAAACAAAGAGGGGTTAGGCATACACCTCAACAAACACAGATGATGCTTTCCCTTCCAAAGCAAATATACAACTGACTTCAAATGGGAGTGGCTTAAAATGACTTAATACAAAAAATAAAAGGAAAGCGAATCAAATCATTCAATAAAAAGAAACCATAAGTTTCGCTTCAATAGTATATCAGGGGTCATTGTGACTCCATGAAAAAATACCTGAACTTTTTTTCCAAGAAGAAGAAGTATTTTGATGGGCATATATATTCACATTACGTACATGTACAGATTATATTACGTATATATATAACTTATATACATAATTATTCGATGGGGCTAACACTCGAAGTTTTAATTGGATTTAATACGTCCATATGCATGAAGAGAATTAAATTCTTTTAATTTTTCTCATTTCTTAAAATTTTTAAAAGAATGTTTTATTTTTCTCCACTGTATATGAATCCCTAACCATTAATTACATTCATTTACTAAAAGTGCATAAAGATTTCAGAATTAAATAAAGTTTGGGGCAAAAGGGGCAGCATGTATTGTGCAAGTGACATCACACAATTCAGTCTGAGTGGAGTTCAGTGAGCCTTCTAAGTTCAGGAGTCTCCTATGCTAATTTTTAGCCCTTAGTTTATAACATTAACAAATTCTGCAATTCTAATAATAAATTTTGCATTTGATAAGTGACAAAATGTTTTATTTCATGAATCTTTCATTTTTGCAAAAAAGCTAAATGAATTTAAATCCAAATAGCAAATCCAACTTAAGGAAATAAAACGACTAAAATTTTAAATGAATAATGAAAATATTAAACAATAACACTGGTTAAACTAAGTACTATGTGTTTATTTGCTTGCTATCCAATTTTGAAATGAAAATAAATTATCCGTTTTGAGATAGAAAGATCAAAATTTTGAAAGATTACTTTACAATATACAAAAAGAGAACTGGGAACAAATTGCTAACACTACTTTTTTTACACCTTTCATCCTTCTATTTTTTAAAAAAAGCACTTGAAGAAAAGCTTTGAAGAAATCTGATGGAGGAGAACGCTTTTGCCCTGTTGCAGAAGTAGTTGAATTACTTGATCCACTTCCTACACAAGAAAGTTCTGTGCAACTGGCACAATACTTGAGGAAGTTGCATCTAAAGTAGACACATTTTTTCTTTTTTGGTGGTTTCCAAAACAAAAACTGAATCAGAATTAGTAGCAGGAAAAGTGGTAGCATTATTTGATGCACTTGCTACACAAGAAAGCTCAGAACTCTGTGAAGCCGGCACAATAATTGAGGAAGAGGCATCTGAAGTAGATACATTTTTTTAGTGGTTTCCAAAATACTAAATGTAGTAATAGCAGAAGAGGAAGTTGAAGCAGATAGGATGGTGTTCTTGTTGATCAGAGAATCTTGATAGATAGACCAACTATTTACTAAGTTGTCTCGCAACTTTTTGTTCAGAAACTCCTTTGTAGGGTTTTTAGAGCCAAAAGCTGCACAAGAAGTGTTTTCAATAGCAAGTAAATAGTACGACAATGTTTAATTGTTTGGATGGAATCTAAACTATCACAGTTCAGGGATGTACGGGATTCGGCGATTATATCGTTCATGAAATTGAAAGTGCCCTCAGGAGTCGGTCCATGAAAACATGTTAATACTGCCTTAACTAGTTTAGACAGAACCGGATATTTTTTTATCCCGAATTCTTCCATATTAAATACAGTGGTCCAGAATTTAAGGATTTCCCTGTCTTCAGAAGACTCGGTTGATAAATTAGCATCCACTTGGTAATTTCTGATCTCTTGATTTAATTCATCAAGTTCATTGCCATTGACAACATTTGGCAAATAGTCAGCCAGTTTTAACAGTGCCAGAAATGTTGTTGTTTCTCCCCGCAAAGCTGGATTCAAGCCTGTAAATTTAACAAATAAAGAGTTTTTTAATCATGTACTCTGTACACTTAATATAGCTTTGTCTGAAAACAGATATAGCTTCTTTCAATAAGGGATTCGTTTTTCCCAGACCACGAAGAATTCGAGAAGCATCACCACCAACAAAAATTAAGTTATCAGGCAAATGACACTTTATATCATTAACATTGATTTTCAATATTTGGTCATATGTTGCTAGAGTTTTTTTTTTTTTTTTGGTGCACAAAGAGTTTCTTTACGATCCTCTCTTTTCTTTTCTTTCCTTCAGCTGTCAAAGGTTTCTTTTTTAGTAGACGACTGATCTTTTTGACTTCGGAGACTTCATCTTCAAACAGTTCCCTTTTTTTGAAAATGTCATCAATAATTTCTTTGTAGATGCTTTGTTCAGCCATCCACGAAAAATAGAAAACTACTAAGACATCCCATAAGTAGATAACCCTTTCCAGAACAGCCAAGATATGGAGCCATCTATGATTTGGTCTGGAAAGGGGCTTTAGGGGCTTCACTTTTAGTAACCTGCATACTTCAAAAAAAAAAAAAAATTGTTGTTTATCGTGACTTTTGAGATCAATATGTATATCATCACATAAACTTTCTAAGTACCTTTTAAAGGGCTTGGAAAATTGCAAAGCACAGTTGTTCACTGTATGGCAAGTATCGCCATCAATATCTAAAAGATTGGTAGCTTTGCTCCTCAATCTTTTTTCAACTCCGCTTTTTTTACCATGCATGGTATTGCATGAATCCATCAACACACTAATTAAATTACCCCATGGAACTTCATTTTTTTCAATTAGCGAAACTATTTTCAAATAAATAGACAATGCAGTTGATGAAGAGAGTTGAATAGATGATAGATGTCTCACAATTATTTTATTTTCTTTTTCACAATAGTACTGTGCTAAAACAGCTAATATGCTATCCGAGCCTCTTGTAGTGCTTTCATCCAAATTCAAAGAAAATTTTGAATTCCTTAAAATTTCCCACTGTTCATCTTTGATTGTTTTGGCAAGTCCATGCTTCAGTTTGTATGAAACAGTGGTTCGACTTAACTTAAGGGAGTTCAATGCTTGCAAGTCTTTTGATAATGTTTTGGCTAGTTCCACAATTTCTGGAGCTACAGCAAATGAAAGAGAATGTTCAGCAATAAATGAGCACACTAAAGCTTCAGATCGACATTTTCTAGTAAGAAAATCAACAGTTCTGTTGTCTTCTTTCATCTCATAATCACCATCTGGATAAAATCCACCTAATACACCAGCATTTTTCAATGATTCCCGGTTTCTTTTATGAGTATTTGTAGAAAAATATTGCAATAATGCCTTTACGCCATCATTAGCATATGTAAAGGGCTTGTTGCAAGAAACACAAAAGCAAAATCCAGCCCTATCAATTTTTTACACCATATTTCCATTTTTTCATTGTAGGAATCCACTCTGTTTAACCATTCCCAATTAAACTTGTTCTTCTTTCCTGCATCGATGAAGCCAATATCTTCAGATTTATCCAGACACCTCATTTTTTAAATGAGAACATGCAAAGTTCAAATGAATAAATTTATCAAACAAAAAGAGTAGCGAAATGAAAAGTAAGAGGTAACTAGTAAAATTTAACTAAACAAACTAATTTACGAGGAGCCTATTAATAACGATAAAGTATAATTAGTTCAATAACAACAGAATGCACGCACACAAAGATCATACACCAGAATATAAAATAAAGAAAATATTTGCATACGATAATTTCCTCCAACTGCCATAAAGAACAAAGACAGAGTCAAAGCTCTTATCATTTTTCTCTTCCTACCTCCCCCCCCCCCAAAAAAAGAATAAACTGGCCACCGATTTGATTTCACCCGTTCTCAGTTTGACCTTGAAGCAGGTGTGAATCGAAACCCACGTGTGAATGCATCATCTGAAAAATAGTTTCTTTGGCAGTAAAAAAAAAAAAGGAAAAATGTTAGGAGATGAATCTTTTTCTTTTAGATACACGGCCACAAATTAAAATAGCTGACCTCAGCAGCGGAGGAAAATCGTTTGCGGCAACCCTTCCCAAAGGGGAAAAAATATTCTTTCAAGTAACCCTCTTTCCTCTTCTTATCTAGTCTTTATTCTAACCCCCACCCCAGCTGTTCTTCTATAATTTCCATAGAGTTTGCAAAACATGACCATGCTTTATACCAAACAAAACGCTTTATACCAAACAAAACGTGCTTTATACCAAACAAAACGTCTTCAATTTGGACTTTCGGTGTGCATTTCATTAAACATCGCCCTAAATTTACAAAAAAGGGTTTTCTGAAAATATAGGAGTTCCGGTATTTTCGAAGATGAAGATACCGGAATTCAAGATGAAAATACCGAAAATCCGGTAAAATACCGGAACACAATCACCCCTGGTATATGCATAACTCAAAAACGGATATGACGCATACCCACCCCATTCATTTACCTATCCCCAATTATTATCCAATAACAGTTAAGTCGTGGGTACTTTTTCTTAAGTCATTTTATTTTAAATGATGCGCCTGTCATCCTAGATTACGACTCTGCTTATTATAATTTTTTTGTTAAGAAGAGACATCTTCTTTAAACGTTAAGTACCCTTCTTTATTTCATTCTACTATAAATTGATTTTACTTTTGTTTTAATGGAGCGTAAAACATAAAGTTTCAATGAAAAAACAAACTCATTAGCCCAATTGCTTTTGAAGGGGTGGCCGACCACTAGGTATGGAATTCTATTGCACTTCCAGTAGTCGTCCATGGCAGTTCGACCACTGTTTTTTTGCTGTTTGGTTGATCTATCCAGGAGTTGAACACGTTCTTAATATGGATTTTCTAATGTTCATTAAATACAGTAGAGTCTCAAAAATCCGAGGCGCTTTGCTAATATTTTTAAAGTATACTTTTTATCGACGAAAAATGTTTTAATCTAAAAATTGAAATATTTTGCTGTGTAGAACTTCCCTAACACTATGCAATAAGGTACTGAAAAGAAATTGAAAGGTTTATGTCAATAACTCTTGCCAAATGACATGAAATATTCTTTGAGTGTAAGAGATGGATTAAGAAATGCCTTGGAGAAAGTAAGAAGTAAGTTGATACAAAAAATAACTTGAAATTTAAACATTGTTTTGCCTCAAAGTGAATCATTATCAGAGAGGCATAGCCTAAACTTTTACACTGTTTTTATTGTTGTATTGATTGCTGAAATTTATAGGTTAACAAAGATAAACATATAATCTCTTAAATGGTCGACTACTGGAGCTTTTTCCCTATATTGTTTTTACATGTTTTAAATATCTTTCTAGTAAATTTTAGTTTTCTTCTCTGCAGCATTTTGTTAAATAGTTTTTTATCTGACAATCCTTTCCTTTGAAAGTACAGTTAGAAGATGTCTGCCGGCCAATAGACGATTCAAAAATCTTTTGTGAAAACGAGCAGTTGACACTTATATGGAGAAAAGCAGTGAAAAAAATATATTACCAAGCACAAAATTTTTGCATTGCAGATTTCTGCAGGAGATTGCAAAATTCAAAACATATTGAAGTCTTTCGTATCTAGAAAACATCAGGATTCCCCTTCTAACATAAAGCTTGAAGGGGATACTCCTTTCGACTTGAGAAAAATTGAATTTTAGCATCTGATTACAAACAATCCTTTTAGCAAATTTGTCTATGCATGCAGTCTTAGAAGATTGTTTTTTAGAATACATATTTTAAGCTATTTAATACTGAAAATTTAAACATCAAATTTTGATTCCTTACTGTAAAGAAATATTTTACATTTTGACTTAAAATTTTTATTTCGAACTTTGAACTTTAAATAAAGAATTTATTTCAATGACACCAAGGAACATTTATTTTTATCACTTAAGTTCACAATTCATCAAAAAGATCTAATTTATTCAACAAAATCTACAAAAGATATCCTAACATAACAAGTGGGCTACTTTTATTGGTTTTAATAATATATTATATGTATCCTTTCGATCTCTCCAGTTCATCTTGCTGCTGTCTTGCACGTCTAAAATGACGTCCTTGATCGGTTGGAATAAAGAACCAGGCTTTGTAATCATCTCTTTCAGACATCAATTGATTGACTTTATCAATTTTTTCCCTACATAAAGATGATTTAGTATTACTATCATTGCACAATACACTCTAGAGTGGTTCAAAAATACATGTAACAAAAACGTTTCTCCTAGATAACAGGACACCCATCTATATTTTCAGAGTTGTGGATGGTAATATACTGGAAGAATTTTAGCTTCCTATTTCAACTGAAAGAAGGTGCTCAACCTGCTCCCCCAAACTTCATAAGTAACGTCAGTGGGGGGGGGGGGGGAGTTAAAAATACATTGAACTGAAAAAATAATGCAACATATTATAATATACGCTAGCGATATGCATATACATTGCAATAAAATAATAACTTACAAAAAAAAAAAAAAAAAAAAACAGCTGTGGAAATTAAATGTTTCTAAATGTGTGGTATTTTCTACACTACGGCTAATGTTAAATTAAGGGGTCATTGAGCACCCTCTTAAAATTTGAGTAAGAAGCTAAAACTTTTACAGCATAATACTATTAGTAAGTCTAAAAAAATAGGGAATGTCCAGGACTCTAGCTGAAAAAAAGTCTTTTTGAGCCACCCTACTACACTCACATACAGTAAAACCTGTCTACAACGATACTTGTTGGGACCTAAAAAAATATCGTAATAGACAGGTTATCTTTATAGACAGTTTGATTATTCATGCTGACATTTTGCTGGGGCCAAAAAAAAAATATTATAGACAGGTTATTGTAATCGACAGTATCGTTATACACAGGTTTCACTGTATATACATATAAAAAGGATAGAAGAAGAAAATTTCAACACAAACAAGACATCACAATTAGTGATCACCATTATAAGCTATGTGGGAGTTACTTTAACAGCAGCACTATTCTAATTTTTGGTGGTCAATGTTTTTTATCTAGCAACCCTTTTGCTTGCCCATCCACTTTTGAATAAACCCTCATCTTTTTCCTGATTCCACCATTTTCCTCGCATTTTTGTTCAATAGCTTTCATGAGCATTTTGTCCAATTAGGAGGTTACTAGGTGCTTTTATTTTTCAATGCTTTCATTGTAAGTACATCTATTACTCATAGAGATGTAAAATTTCCGGAATATTTAAGCATAGGATTGATGAAGATAAACTATATAAAACATATTTATTTTCAGTTATTATTTGTTCAAAAGTGTCACTCAGTCTTACTAGCAAGTGATAATCAATACACATCATCATAATAAAATCCATTTTGTGAGCACGGCATGAGTCAAAATTGCCAAGAATTGCAATTTTGTACATCCAAACTAAAACTAAAAATCCAGAGAATTTCGTTGTTATTCTTGGCAACAAAGTGCCGGAAAACAAAACAAAAAAAAGTTGTTTTATTTTCTTTATGCACCAAATTAAGGCACTTACCCCCCCCCCCCAAAAAAAAAGCTTTGGATCAATTGAGAATAATTTTAAGTTAGCTGCTACATTTATTTTACTGCTAATTTACTAAATACTTATAGTGTCCAATTTGAAATACATCTTAAAAAATACTTACTTCCAACGCATTCTTTCTTGATCATATTTTAGGAAATGTAATGTTCTTTCATAAATTACTTGAGGATCTTCCATAAAATGTTTTGCGATGAATCGCTTGATTGGATGCTAGAAAGAAAAAATGTTAAAAATTACATACTCAAGTTGGAGGGTATGAAAATCATTCAACACAAAATGTCACTGAAGAGTTTTAAGTGTTGAAGAATGCAATAACTATGTTTAGCATTTATTTTTTTTAACTGTTTACTATGCAATGTAGCATTATATGTTACCTTGTTTGACACATAAGTTGGATATTTATATGCTGCATGAACAAGTGACCAAATCCTGATTTTATAACAGTAAAAAGCCAAATATTTGTCGACCCAAAATCCACACACAAAAATTTAATATAATTTCTTTTTTGTTTTGCTTCAGGAGATAAATAGAGAAACGAAGCAGGTTTCTGGGGAAGTTCCTGGTCAGTGAATACTTCACTAAAATTTAAGAAAAAAAAAAAAAAATCATAGAAATATTCTGAACTTTTCCTCATTGGAAATTATTACTTAATTTTGAGTTGATTACATTTTGTTTTGAAAAAAAAATGATATGGCTTGACAAATTTCTGTAATTGACTTGAATTTCAAACTACTTCAGGAGCACACCAAATGCTGCCCCATGTACCGGGGAGGGGTAATTCTTGATCACTGGAGTAATTCTTAGTAGTTATTATCATTTATGCATAGTAAGCATTTTAGCTATTATTCAGAGTTGGCAAAAAAAAACTCACCCCATTTTTTTAAAAAAAAGAGGGGGGGGGAATTTAAAAAAACAAAAAACAACAACTAAAGCTGAGTATTTTAAAGGAAAATGCTTTTTTTTTTGGTTTCAGGGAAAAGGTGGGGCAGTTGTAGCATATGGTAGCATAAGAATAAAGACAGAACTTAGAAATTGCCTTAGGGTGGAAATTTTGTAGAGTATTTTTTATGATGTCAGGTCTGTTACCAACTTTTTTAAAGGTAAATGATCAAGCCTTATTAACTGCTTGCAACATTCAAAGCAACTCTGAGAACCATATTTGAGATAAGGTACCTTAAACCTAAAAAGTTTACACATGACAAAGAAAAAAAAACAATAGTGTAAAATTGTCAGGCAAGGTTAGTATTTTGCCCACTTTTTTGTAAAAAGTTCGGGACGCCGGAAGAAACTGGACAAAATGGACGAAACTGGAGGAAATGAAAAAACAACCGACTATCCATACACAAATTTATTGTTATGGTGTAATAAAATTAGTTCATAACTTTAATACATTTTATATTATAAATTAATCATTTAATTTAAATAGAATGATTGTAAACTTTAGAATTCAATAAATCCAAAAATAATTTAATTACACATTGGTGCAACTAATTTTAGATCATAATTTATTTAAAAGTTAATAATATTTAACAAAATGTGAATAGGCTATTGGGCATGATTACACTATTATGTATGTATTACAATAAAAAAAATAAATAAATAAACTCGATGGAATAGTCAAATAAATGCTTGGAGACATACAGTTGGCTCTCTGTTTAACGATGTTCTATTTAACAATGGTTTTTTCCGGACCTAGATGGTCCACTATAGTGTTAAAAGCATTCTATTTAAGGGCGCTTTCTACTTAAGAACGATTTTTTGTGGTCCCTTGAAAGTCGTTAAACAGAGAGCCAACTGTACATACACAATGAAGATTTATAGACTAAAAACATTTAACTGTTTTATGTTTTTCGAGTTTTATTGATGTCACACTATGGTAAAATATTTATGTACTCGGCATGTTTTTATGGAAACGTAATGTCATACAATAACTACTTTAATAGGATTGTGGGTACTCAGAACAGTGTACCGGAAGAGACTATAATGAGCAAGGGGTTAGAGGGCTTTAAAATGGCCATTAATCTTCATTGGGACTAATAAATTGACTAGGAACAACCTAGCTGGGTTCAGAATTTGTTGCTGATTATCACATTTGTATTACAAGAACAGATTTTACTTCATGTCAACATTTCCTTTATTAATATCTAGTAGTCCCACCCCCCTTTAAAAAAAATATGATTTTTAATGTTTTGAGACTCCAACCTTTAAAAACTTTTGTTGCTAAAAATATTATGGGCAATAAACCTCCACATCACAGACAAACATAAAAATGTACAACTGCACGGGTGCAGAATATGTCCGATCCGGCGATCTAGGATTGGGGGAAATTTGAACCATCTGGGGAAATTTTGCAGATTCGATTTTTTTTTAATTTTAATTTTCCGATTTTTTTCGCAAGTGTTTTTTGAATGCATTTTCTTTTGCATCTCTTTATATTTTCATTAACTATTTGTTGGATAATAATTTACATTTAATAATAAATATTAGATAGGATATTTTAGTTAAAACTTAATTTAGTTTTTAGATACCTAGTTCTACATGTTACCAGTTCATTCTATTAGTTTTAAAGATGTATTTTTTTCTTTTTTCAAAATTGTCTATACCTATAGTAATGAATTAATTTTTATCTGAAACATAAAACATATTGTAAAATTTTGGGGAAATTTTCAAATAGATTGGGTGAAATGTTGGCAGTAAAAACATTTTCTGCACCCCTGTACAACTGATGTGTTTGTTTTTATAAATGCCATTACATGCATCATAACTTATTATATACACACTTGCATAAACTTTAACAGAATCTTAATTTTTCCATTTTCACTTTAAAATATTTTTCAATCAATTGTTTATATACATATTTATGTATGCTATTTTTACATAAAAATATTACTTGAATAGGAAGAATCTGACATTGCGTAAAAATTACATTTTTAAGACTTCAATTAAGAGAAATTTCTGGAAAGCATCCATTGATCCCCTTCGTGCTTCATATGACATGACTAAAGCTATTGTTACTTCAAAGTTTCTGATGCCTAAGATGGGCTAACGGACACATATGTGAAATGTGGAGTATAAGGTCATGAGTTTTCCCAATCTTTGTCAGTTTGAAGGCTCTTACCATCTCCAAATGACACAAGACCCCCCCCCTCCCCCCCTCTCCGCATCAATGATACTAATCACCAGCATGGTACTATTTTATTAAAAAAATTAATTATTTAATTAAAAACAGAAGAATTTAATTTTACCTGAACATTTAGAAAAACTAGATCTAAATAAAGAGAGAAATTAAAACAGGTAAAAGTATGGGAAAGTATTTTTTTTTTCTGGAATTTGTTTTTCATTTTGCGGGGACCGTAGCATTTGCTACCTTTGCTCTATGGCTAATCTGGCCCTGATCATCCCTGGTAACTCTACCATTTATATTCTGCATCAAATAAGATGAAATAATTTATTCAATGTCTTCCATTATTTTGATTGCTGACTTTTTTCAATTTGACTTTTAATTCAAAAAGATACTTATATTTTACATGATTAAAATTATACAGATCAAAGGAGTAATAAAACTATCACAAAATATATATGTTTTAGGTTTAATTTCATGTTCAGGTTACCAAAAATTTAAGAAAACATGATGGTTGCTATAATATTTTTGAAAATTCTATTTTCAAACACATTTTTAAAAAATATACAAAATGTCTACTTAAAAATTTTGACAATTTTTTTTTTTTTTTTTTTTGAATTCATTTAATAAGTTATTAAGTGACTTAAATGGTACAAAGTTCATTTTTCTAGTGGATGGAAAATGATTACCTTTTTGAACCTGGCTGTAGAAATACAGGAAAAACTTACCACATGCATTTTGTATAAACTGAGTTTTAGAATTATTTCAATGCAATCAGTATTTAATCAAAATAATCATCGAACATTTGAAGAGAAATCTTGCTAGGTATTTAGGAAGTGACAAATATTTGATAAGTTTTGCTGAAGTTTAAAAATTTCCGAATTTTCCAATTCGCTCACCTCTCCATGCATGAGAAACAGTAAAACTTTTGCACACCAACCTACAGTGTTAAAAACATTTTTTACTGCCTCCTTTTTTTTTTTCTCCCTAAGGTAATGCATAACTAGATTGCTGCAAAATAAAAATATACAATTGCAGAAAATTTTCCCAAAGAGCCTTTTAAATACAGTAAATATTTTCATTAAACCTGGTAAGACATTTAAAGGCATTTACATCATAAAACAGGGTTTTTTTTTTCTTTTTTTGATAAACACAGAAAGTAAAGGTTTCATACACCCCCACCCCCTAAAACAATAGAGCAATTTAAGGAATTTTGAACAGCTTTTTCAAAGGGACATGGAAGGAAAAAACAATTACATACTTGAAAATATTCATGATATTCAGGCTTATAATCTTCTGGAATTTCAGTCAGAGTTGCAGGTCCAATAAAAATATTGACGTATAAAATAAGCAGCCCCAGAGGTATTACGCCTAAAGATATATAAAAGTGTAAGTCATCCTTGAAACGAGTGTACTGATGTCTGGAAGGAGTAATGTTCATCACACGATCACCGGCATCATCAGACATAGTGCGAAACGCTGGAGAAGAAAAAAAATACAATCATAAGCTAGTACAGACTACAATTATAAGCTCATTAACTTGTTTATTGTAATATTTTGATTGTAAATAAAAATAATGGAATTTATAAAAACCTTTGCAACACTATAAATGAGTTCCCAGAGCTTTTCAGCAGGGTCTAGGGCCCCCAAACGGCTAAAAATGTTTCAGCAAACAACAAAAATTGTAATGTTTGGCTTCAAAGGCGTCCTGAAAAAGGGGCCCCCTCCCCTTTCCTAATATCTTAATCGGGCCCTGCTCTCAACTACCATTTTAGTAAAATCGTTTCGTTCAGCTACTTAAAATGACCTGAAAAAAAAAAAAAAAAAAGTGTACAACTGTGCTTCGTATTGCACAGCAATTGTATTGCGTATTTACAATTGTATTGCGTAATCGTATTGCGTCTTTGCTAATAGCTACTGCTATTAGCAAAAACGCAGCAGTTGAAAAGTAATGTTAGTTTAAAAAAAAACGCATCCTGCTGAAATGCCGGAATAAAATATACCTATATATACACATATAAACAAAAAGCATCTGTTTTTCAGATGAAACAAACAAGAAACAATTATTAAAAGACTATAATTCACAGGCAATGCAACATACGAACACATAAAGGTCACGGAAATCAGGAGAGCTGAGGGAAACAAAAATATTATTGCTACTGTACCTTGCCGAATAGCATTCTGTTGCTTTGAGGTTAAAAAATTGGAAATTTTAGTTAGTCTAAGAGCATTGGCAGGCAGGCAAGCTCTGCACAAGGTACTTAAAATTGTCATGCTTTACAATTGCATATCAACTTTTCTCACAACCGAAGTGTATAAATTTTGGCCTTACTAGCTGTTTGTAGAAGTAGAAGTGGATATCATTGATCTCCAGGGTGGAAGGAAGTAGTACCTGGAGCACCACCTAATCGGTAATCTGAAGCAGTCCCCTTTACAAACTTGTCTCAAACAAAAGATATAATTGAAATAATTAATTCTGATTGTGGAATAGATTCTTAGAAGCTGTTTTTAAAAGTTTCATTCAATAACATCCTGGTTTTGGAAATTTAAATATAAATTTCGTCTTGTTAAAAAATAATAATCTTCCGTTGGCAACAAAATCGATATTAAATTCTCTCGCACTGTTTTGCTTGCTAGAATTTTTCCAGAGTTCATTAGCAACTTGAAAAATATTCTCATCTGTCAATGAAAAACCTTTTTATTTAATTTCCCAATGTTATTTCAAAGCGAAGTGTTTGTTGTTCATTGACCAAGTTTAGTTTAGTGAAATTATTTCTCTACAATGCCTTCTAAAGCAGAAGATATTCTTCAAGGATTCAAACTGTATCCTAATAATTTATAAAATCAAAATATAAGTATATTCTGACACTTTTTATGTTTAAATCGTTTCGCTATTTTTTCTCCATTGAACGGAAAACATAGTTTGTACTGGTGTGTCTGTTTGTAGAAATATTAATTTTATTATATTTTAATTCTTAATGTAATATTAAATTTAAATTTTGTGCTTTTCGATTGTTGTCAGTGCTTTTCAATTGTTTTTCCCCACTTGAATGAAAATCAAAATTAGGAATAGAAAAAAAAAGAGAGAATCAACAGAAAACAAATCGTGCTGTAACAATAATTAAAAGTGAATATATTCTATTTTATGTAAAGATTAAAAAGTCTATTGCAGTCATTATTGAAATAGATATATATTTAACAAAATACAAGAAATAGGAAGCGTTTTTCTGCAAGAAAATTTCAGTACTCAAATCTTAATAAACACCTGTTGACTTTCTACAAACTCGCGTTGGATTTTCGCATATATTTTCATGTATGTTCTATGTTTTAAGTTGGAATACTAGTTGTAATTAAAATCAGTTTGCATCATGGCTGGAGGTCGGGGTTTTAATAACTTCTTCACAGTTGTAAACATTCATACATTCTAAGCTGTATGATGGAAATTTTTTTGCATATTTAGATAAAATTTGCAGTATTCCAACTTTTCCAAATTGCACATTACCATAACATGGGCAGTTCTCAAAAGGTGGGAGCAAACACAGACCTCAACTTTAAAGCTTCAACACCAAATAACTTTCATTTTAATTGACTCAAAAATTTTTGAGTTAAATAATAATACGGTATAGAGACAAGAATTCACATAAATTATGGAAAAAATGCTCTTCAAATACCCTTAAAAAATATTTTCTTTGCTAAAAGGCACAATTTTGGACAGACCAAAACGTTAACTGAGCAAATGTACCATTAAAAAGAATTTTTTAAAAATTATTTCCATACGTTTCAAAAAAAATTAAAGGTATGAATCGAACACTGAATAGTTTTTTGTTAATATTTTACACAAATAACAAAAGTAAAGACAGATTATTTACTTTGTAAACGATTTTAGAAAAAAGTAAGTTTGAAATTTGATGCATGTCCAAAAGTTACGATCTTTACAATGCTATTATTTGAGAATTAAGTATATTATGTTTTCGTTTTAAAGGTATTTATCGATACTCAGAATCAATTTTTAATTGTTTTAAAGTGTTTTCATAAGCTTTTATGTAGTATCTTAGAAGAAAAATAATTTTTCTTAAACATACATGTGAGATGTCCAAATGGCGTTACGGTCTTGACGCCGATAATTCTGTCCGTTTATTCATAATTTTTGATGATCCACTGTCTTCTAACCTCAATAAAAAAGGTTATTATAATGTTATCTTCTTTAGTCCATTGATATTTTGCATAATTAATACGTTACACATTGAGCAATACATAAAATAGGTCGCCAAACAAACCTCCGTTGGCGACAACACAGCATACGATGAGCTAAAGGTTACCAGAGGGGAATTCCAGTTTGACAAATGTAGTTTATCGTCAGCTGCATTAGTTTTGGCAACTTTATCGCCTGCGCTAGCAATTTCCCCCCCCTCCCGCTTTTGTTATTTTAGATTTTTTTTTCCTCTTTCTTTTGGAAACTAATTTTTCGATCTCCAAATAGAAATACGAATTTCTTTTTTCAATAATTTTTTTTAGACATCGTTTTATTTCTTATGACATTAGAAAAAAAAAAATAATTTGAATTTTCACATCTTGAATTCAAATTGTTTTTCGCAATCACAAGTGTGTGTTTGTAGGAGTGTGTGTCTGTGTGCTGGCATAAGTGTGTGGGTAGTTGTGTGTATGAATGTGTGTGTGTGGGGGGGGTATGTGTGTGTATGCATATGTGTCTGTGTGCAGGCATGAATGTGTGGGTAATTGTGTCTATGTGTGTTTGTATGTGTAGGTGTCTATATGTATGCGTGTGTGTATGTGCGTGTGTGTGTAGTTGTGTATGTATGCGCGTGTGTGTAGGACATGTTTGCAACCTGGAGATGGCTTTTGCCATAGGAGCAGCATCGTGAGGAGCCGGTCGACGGTGGTGCTGCAGAAGGTGGCGGTGGGAAAATAAAATGATAGGACGCCAAAAACAGTCAAGTGAGAACAAGAAGCAATCGTGATTGCTCAAAAATATTCATTATTAAAACTGATGTCACTTTTTACATTTGTATTATTTTTAATTTAAAGCTTTTTTTAATCTTTCATCAACTTCTTCAAAATCATTCCAAAACTTTATTATATGAAAAGAACAGTATGTATAGCCATTCAAGTACTTCATTAATATCCTCTTTATTATTGAATTGCAAAATTCAAAAAGTAGTAAATAAAATTTTCATTGGAAAAGTTAAAAATCAGATTAACAATTGTCAAAAATGCTGAAACTTACATTATGATGATGTCCAAAATCTGTTACCTACAGGACAACAATGTCCAAAATCTGTTACCTACAGACTGCTGATTTAATTTGCTAATTAACAATTTTTACAAATACCTGCTGTCTTTTCATGTTCATATATTGTGTACTAGGTATGCATACTATAGAATAAAAGCATAATTGATGTCAAATTTGAAAATTTTTGAAATTGCTCAAAAGTTAACTTTTTTGTTCCTACCTTTTGAGAACTGCCCACATATATTAAAAGGAATTAAAAAAATAATAATACAGTCGACGCTCGATATATGGACCATCTTCGTCCCAGAGAAAAAGGTCTTTATAATGAGTGGTCGTTATAAGAGGTATAATTAAAAAAAATATACACAGTCATCTTGCATGCCCGTTGTTCCGTAAAAAAATGGTACTTTTTCAAACATTCCAGTTAAATGCCCAAATTGTTTTTATCGTAGGAATTTTTAGAAAAATCGTGTGCAAAATACTATGACAGAACATTAAGAAATTTTAAAGTAGAAAATATAGGGAGGAAAATGTTACACACTTACAAATCTGCTAGTACTACTGCTACCACTACATTTTCTGAAGATAAAACCAGAAACAGATGGTTGCCTTTTTAGCAGACGTGATTTTTGCAAAACATTTTCCGTCAGACATAGGTGATAAATTGTTTTTTTTTTTTTTTGCTTTTTAAAGAAACATTTCAAAGTCCCTCGAGAACCGCAAATCTTAAAAACAGCTAGATTCAAACACCAAACTACCAACACATCTGTCAACTCCCTTTTCTTAGGAACCTGGAAATTTCTCGATTTTTCCTCCCATTATTATTATTATTATTTTTTTTTTTTGTGCTAGCTGCGGTGAATGGTAATCCATGCGCACCTCCTCTCAAAATTGGATTTGACATTGAAAATTTCAGGCAGATGTCCGTAAACAATAATCAAGGCCATTTCAAGCTACAAATTTGTTTTATTGGGAAGAACGGAAGAACACCCGAAATAGCGTCCGCTGAATTCGGTCGTTGTATTGGATTAGACGATACAGAGTGGTCGTTATAACGAAGGCAAATTAATGTAGTGTTCATAGGAACAAAGTTGGGACTTTTGCCACTGGTCGTTATAGTGGGACGGTCTTTATAATGTGTGGTCGTTATAATGAGCGTCGACTGTAACTATTTTCTAAAATTCATTTAAGCTTGTCTTTGTTTTAATGTTGGAAAATCTGGAGCAAAACTACATATATTTTTTTCATGTAGCATCGATGCTAGGTACTAAAAAAAAAATAAACTATATAAAAGTAGACAATTCTTTTAATTATAAGGGAAAAAAAATTTTTGATTATATTTTGTAGTTTTTCATTGCAGACAATATTGTTAAATTCTCAAAAGTTTTATGAATTTTATTTATTTATTTTAAGCCTCAAAATGTTCAAGCAAAGGGAATTTAAGTTACTTGTACAGCTGCCAAACTAAGTGCTTGCCAAGTAGTAGTGGTGCTTCTATTTCAACATTCCACAAATAAACATTACACAGTGTTTTTAAAAGCACAACCATTATTTTAGTTGTTAGATTGATTTTGTTGAGGTAGATGTTTTTCAGATTATTTTGTTAGCATAGAAGTCTTTGCAAAATTTCATAATGGCACTTTAGATATAAAATCTGATACTTAATTTCACAAATTTTAATTTAAACATGTAGGCCTTTGACTTCCGACAATATCTAAGGTTTTCAAAGATTTTGGTTTATATCGGAAAATGCTCTTTTTGTTTACAAGTTTTTTTTCCCTTTTCCCTTAACATGTGATAGAAATTGGATGAATCTGCGAGATGCTGATTCAGGCAAAGTTCTATGGCAAGGCTCAGAAGATTTGTAAGTCTCATCTTTTCAATATTATTTCTAATAAAACCTATGTATCAAAATGAAAATATTTATTTTTTTAACCCATTAGTGATGAATTTTATTATTCTTATTTTAAAATATCTTTTGCAGGTCAAAGCCTGATGTAGAACATGAAGGTAATATTTTTTTTGTATTTAAATGCCCTCATTTAATATGATTAAAAGATCATTTAAGAAAGAGAAAATTACAGTGGTTAATAACAAGATTGATGATCTTGTATGTTGCTTATGTTTTTTTATCAACCAATTCAGTAAATTTGTAATGCTATGATTTTCCTGCAGGTTTTTTTGGGAAATCAATTTAATTTGTTAGGAAATCCCTTCATTGCTTGAAAGGTTGTTCATGTAAAATTTTAGAAGATGTACGCAGTGCTAAAGAAATTTTAAAATGCTTATGGAATAGGATTTTTTTTTTAAATCTTGTGTGAGGGGAGTGGAGACTCATGTCGATCTGTTTGTAACCAAACTGAAAATGATTGATCTAACAAAATTCTATTTGGCTTATAATACAGAAGAATTTGTTTTACAACGCTTTATACAAAACATTTTTAACGCTGAAATTGTTATTATGTGAGAGATGGGGCTTTTCTGTATTTTTTCTGTTGCTTTTTAACCCTGGACAGAAAAAGTATGGAAGTTATAAGTTAGATGTATTTGTGTCCTACACAGAAGAACCAATCTTGATGGTTCAGTATTTGTTCTAAAGGAAACTTAATCTAGTGTTCTTAGCTAGGTCTTGATCTCGGAAAACTTAACTGAAGATATGAAGATATTATTTAGAAATCATGAAAATTAGCATCTTTTGCAATTTCAATAGTGAAAAGTTACTTTCACAATTAAAACATTGTAGCAATCAAAACAGCAAAATTTTCTACATCTGATGGATTTTTTGAAACTTACAACTTATTTAGAACTGGAAAAAGGTTATACCTTTTTTAAAATGAGATTTTAGTTACGACTCTAAGCCTTTATTCATTGTTGGCTGACAAGAAAAGAAAGCTCAATGACTTAAAATTTTTATTTGTTGCCAGTTTGTGCTTGTTAATAAGCGAAATACTTAGTTTTATAATTCATTTTAATGTGTAACGAAGGCTTTTAAGTTTTCCCTCTTAATGCTGCTTCTATGGCTAGCACAACTTAGCTGTTGTGATTAATTTTCCTTCTCTATGTTGCCTATGTTATCTAGAGAAAATTTAAATTTGTATGTGTTCCACCTGGTAAAATTCTTTTTCATATAAGTTGACAATCAAGGCTGGGATCTTTCAAAATTTTAATATTAGTTCTTGTTCCATTTATAGTTGTTAAAAAACTGTGCAATAGTGAAGTCATTTTTTTTCTCCTTAGCACGTGTACCTAAAAAGATACTACGTTGCCGAGCAGTTTCCAGAGAAATTAACTTTTCTTCTGTTGAACCCATGGAAAAATTTCGTCTTGAACAACGAGTTCTTTTCAAAGGCAGATGCCTAGAAGGTAAAAATTTAATTTCTGTAGTATGATAGTATTGGAGCACTTATTATGGATATGTCTTGTAAATTTATTTTGCTTTTTGTAGTGTACTTTTCAAAAACTAGTCTTTAATATTTTATCGTCTTTAAACTATACTGCATATGTTTCAGAATGGTTTTTTGACTTTGGTTTTGTGATACCGAATTCGACTAATACTTGGCAATCACTCATTGAAGCAGCTCCTGAGTCTCAAATGATGCCTGCAAATGTTTTAAAGTAAGTAAAAATTTTGAATTACAGTATCAGAAACAGGGGTTGGGTTTACTGGGAAAAACTGATTTTTAACAGGACATGGCAAAAACTAGATTTTTATCTGTAAAAAAAACTAGAAAATGCTATTAGTCACTGTTAATTTGCTGGGGAACAGTGATTAATTATTTTCACTAATAAACCTCTATATATCTAATGTTATAGTTTACTATCATGCATTATTTTTTATGAATATACTCTTAGATACATATTAGCAAATATTTATGGGCAACTGTTGGAGAAGTAATAAGACGACAGCTATCTCATTATTTTCAGATTTGGCACTCGTATGCACAAACTTGTATTTTACTACCGACTGTTAAGAGGATACAAGGTTGTTAAATTAGAAATTTAACAATCAATTAGTTAAATTAGAAATCTAACAGTTTAGATTGCTAAAAAGAAAAAAAAAATTGTTAAATTCTTTTTTGTTTAAAAAATTTAGCTTAGAAAAGAAAAAAAAAATGAATTGCATTTATTTTTCTGCGTGAAAAAGCTTAAAGATCATATTTCTTGAAAATTAATTATTTGAGTAAAATCACAAAAAGAATATATTTTAAAAAGGAGCAATTTTAGGATAACGTATTTATTTATGCTTTAATTAATGTAATGATTGCAGCCGAACCTCTTTAAACCGCTACCCTCTTAGATCGCCAAAAAAAGACGATAAAAAACATGTTTTGTTGGTTGGTTTGATTGGGTTTTTTGGCGCAGGAGCTTTAGTAAGCTATACTGTACCAAACATGTTCTGTATAAAATTGCAATACAAATTCCCTCCTTAAACTGCCACCCCGCTGTCCATTCTTTTGGAAAGGAAAAAGCATCAGCTACGTCACGGCTCTCTTTGACTCGGATTTCCAAAGGGACGAATTAAAAATCTTAAAAATTAACTTTTTTTTGTAAACTGGTTGTAAAAATATATTTACTTATTTAACATATTAGTACCTATCAAAAAAACAAAATTTTTCTGCATCTGACGGACTTTGTATGGAACTTTCAAGTTAGATAGTATTTGAATTATAACCCTTTTTATCAGATTTTCAATATACTCGAAGCCTTTATTCACGCAATTGGTAGCAATGTCATTGTTGACCAACAAGGAAAGAAAGCTGAATGAATTTAAATTATCTGTTGCCAATTTCTATTTTCTAACAAATAAAGTACATATAATTTATTTCGACCGATGAGAAAGACTCGTAAAAGGATTTTCAACTTTCCCTCTCGATTCTGCTTTTACAACTATCAAATGTTACCTTTTGGTTCAAACTATGGTTTAAACCAAATAATCCTGTTATCAAGGGCATGGCACACATACATAGTCACCACAGTGGTATCTAATAAGTAGGGGAAGGGGGGGGGGGACATGTGAACAATTTTTTTAAATTTCTTTATTTAAAAAAAGAAATGGATCAATTTCTCAAAGCAAAGATCACCACATGATTGAATAGTCTTTTTCTTTGTGTTATGTAGTTATTTTTTTAGAAATCATTTTAAAAAAATACATCTCTTTAATTTATGGTATTTTTTTAAAAAAAATGCATTCAGTTGTTCACTTGTACCTATATGGAAAAGCAAATGTGAACAAACCTGGGGCTCATATGAACATGATTAAAAAAATCCAGGACAAGGGTCATATTTCTACGAAAAGTTCTTTATTATGAAGCATATACATATATATCAATTACATGAAATGGTTTCTAAGCTATACTCTAACAATTTAAATTGTAAAGTAATAGTGTTACTTAGAAAATATTATTCCCAAAATACATAAATCTGCTCACTGTCAAATTTTATACTTTTGTAGCTTGTTCTGAGCACTGAATAGACAAGAAATAAATTAATAAGACTACACAGTACAAAGAATATTTTATTGTGTAAATATTATTCTTATTACAATAAAACTCCTCTAATGCGCACTCTAACGGGACACATTTTTTTGTCTTTAATAGAGGGTAGTCCGCAGGATAGGGGTTTAATAATGTTAATTGCCTTGGAATCGGGGAATTAAAAGTTGTTTGCATAAGAGGGGTGTTCATTAGAAGGGGTTTTACTGTATATACTGTTTTTAAGCTTCATGCAGAGAATGATAGTGTATTTTTAAATGATTTTAAACTTTAGTTCTTGATTAAATGAAAATATTTTGTCTTTTTATTTCCTGTAAGTATTATAAGCATTAAATTTTGACCAACTATTTTGCCTCAAAAACATTTAAGAAATAAAAAATAAAACATTCAATTGTAATAATAATAATTGTTTACTTTAAATTCACAAAATGTTTATGGAAAATAATAATTATAAATGTTTATGAATTTTTTAAACTCTTGTAACTACACCTATGGTAATACTGCCGAAAGGATATGGGAACTGTTCACATGTGCCCCTAAATGTTGTGTTCACAAATGCCCTAGAAAAAAATAACTTGCACAAATGAAGAATTCTTAATTTAATTAAAAAATTGAAACATTGTCATAAATTTACTTGAATATTCAAACAATGGTTTACAACAATAATTAAGCTTAGCTTATTTGTTAGTTTAAAATATGTTTTTACTTGAAGACAGTGATAAAAATTATATAAAACAGCTGCTAAAACAAAAAAAAAAAGTCACCACACAAGCATAAAATGGCTCATTGCTCTGAAAGTTTGGCCAAGAGGTAGGACTGATACTGCCATTACTTTAGAAATTTTCAAGATTTTTTTTAATGAAGTTATTATATTAGAACATACCATGTTCACATATGCCCCCCTTACCCCCATATGCTAACTGTAAGATTTGGCTATATTTAACTTGCCTCCCCGAAGAGATTAAGCCAATCATAAATGGCTCCCATGCTCGAACGGAAAGATTTAAGCTAAGGCCAAAAAGGGGCAGAGTCTGATGAGCAAAAGTAAATATTTCCTAGCAATGAGAATAGGGAAGTTGCAACCAATTAAATGTTCATATTTTGACTATTGGATATTGTTAATTGATCCTCAAAAAATTCACCATCGCCGAATTTTAAAACACCGTGATTGGTTTTTAATGAATTTTTAAAAATCCACGCGCAAAAGTGCGCTCTTCTGAAACGTCACGAGCTTACGTCACAGGGCACTAATGGGCAGCCTTCCGCCGAAGATCCCTTGTTTTCGCTACGGGCATTTTTATTTTTTTAGAAATTCAAAAATCCTTTTGAACACACTATGGAGGCCGGATTCGTTAAAGCACAATCTAATAATCTTCCTCAAGTAACATCAATGATGGTATTCGAATATTTCAGAGAGGATGAGAGGTTTAATGTTCCAGAAACGCGAGGAGTTAAATGCGAGGAGGTAAACCTTACGTTTCGTCTTCGCAGCCAACTGCACGTCCTTTGGCTTCTCCCGCGGCAGAAGAGCGCATGACGTCACTTCCTGTGCCATTTGACGTTACAATTGCTTGAACTTTAAAAATTAATTTAAAAAAAACTACGTATCATATCACAAAAATTTTTTTCACCTATGATGTTCATACATGTTACTCTATCATATAAAAATAAAATTGAAAAATCGAAAACTTCCCTATTGTTAAATTGTATAGAATAATGTGTAATATAAAAACATGATAGTTTCAGTTATATCTTAAATCTTTTATTACAGTGGAAATGTAATAATTGAAACCAAGTTCTTTGATGGTGATCTTCTAGTCAGCACATCCAAAGTTCGTTTGTTTTACGTTTGAAATGCTTCAGAAGAAAGCATTTTTTTGTTCTAAGCACTGTTTTAAATGATCCTATAAATTTTCATCTATGAATTCATCACTGAAACTAATCTCAAGCAAAGTTGAGTTTTGCAAATGTGTTAAAAATTAAATGCTGTTGAATTGTTTATACTTTGATGTTTATGATCTACTCAGTACTAATGACATAATTTCTGGTCTCTTTTAAAAAGAAATAACATTGATATGCATTTGAGTCTTTGCAGGGTTCAACCAAACTTTTTTTCTTTTTTGTGCATTCGTTTGGAAAAGCTCAAAACTTATGTTGATGTTGTGTATTTTTTCCAGAAGTTTATCTTTTGCTGACCTATGAAGCAGATATACAACGTTGACCATTAATAGTTTGAAAGCAGTTTCTTCTGCATTTTTGTCAAAAAACATAATTATAGAAAAATTCCTCAATATATAAGCAATCTTAATTGTATCTTTAGCAACTCCTTATAAAATTTTACCATGTGCAAGTGCTTGGAAGCACTAATATATATGTGTATACATGTCAATACATGTATATATGTGTATGTGGGCATTCCATTTACTTGCTTTCATGAAAAAATAGAAATATACTCAAATTACACCAGGTAAAAACTTCAACTAGTAGGTAAATAAGATCTTAAAAGAACATTTGATTATTCGATCATTTTTTAAAGTTTTGTTGCTGAAGTTAGAATGCAAATTTGTAAAAATTATATTTTATTCAACTATGTGATAAAATTATGTTTTATGTACATGCATTGAGCATTATATCAGTTATCAATGTCTTTAATTTGTTAAATGATCTAGTGCAAATTCTTTTCTTTTATTACATTTGAGACAAGAAAATATGTCATTAGCAATTTCTTCTACATGCTCTCAAGATTTTTCTTTTTTTTGTTCTTAGAAAGTGTTTTTAGAAATTTGAGTACATAGTTTTTCCCTTTTGTTATCCTTTTTTTTATATTTGTGTTTTGATTGCACTTTTATTTCAGTTTAGTGCTAATTGCTAATGTTGATGTTTCCTAAATTTATTTTTTTCTCTTTCTGTTGGGAAAAATCCTTTCATTTAAAAATAAATTTCAATTTGCTTTTGACTTGTTTATTTTTTTTTTAAGTTCCGTAGAAACAACAAAGCTTACAATTTTAAATTTTTGCCCTAAAATATATTTGTTAGTTGGAACTTAATAATTGCTCCATATTTTGAAGAGGAATAGTTTTGGTTTTGATATAAATATTGTATTAAATTCGAATGGAAATGAAATTAAAATTGCAAAAAATACCAAGTGATGATTATTTTATCATTCTATTTTAAACAATACATAGGAACACGCTTATTTAATTATTTTTACTACCTAAATTTTAGACACATCTTTGATTCAGCTTCAAATTTTAACCCAACTTCAATTTTTTTTAAACAACTTTACTTTTGATAAAGTATACTTTTTCCAAGCAACCAAAACTTAAATATGTGTATTTTTTGTTTTTGTTTTTGGGTTCAAAAGCATTATATACTTGTAATGGTTTTTGCTGTCAGTTTCTTGGGATTACTTTATAACTTATAAGATGATGCTTAATTTAATGCAGTGATTGTTTATTTCAATCATTTACTTGCCTTTATTTGATATATATATATATATATTTTGAATGTTGCTAAATTTTTTATGAACTGTTACAAGATTCCTGTGTTACATGAAAAACTTTTTCTGGCATCAAATTGCATAATTGATTTTAAAAATCGATTGTAACCATTTTTTTTTCAATGCTTAGTGGAATGAAAGATATTGTTTCTCACAAAAATATTTTTTCTTTTTCATGAAAAGTATGTCAATACTAAATATTTTCATTAGTTATTCATTGTTGAATTTTTTTCTCTTTTTGTATTATAATGCAGTGAAATGCGTTTAATATGAAATCATATAGTGGTCCGAACAGTATACTGAGCAATTTAATGTAATCCATTTAACATAAAAAAATATTTCGGTCCCTTCAATTTTGTGTCGAATGTTTTTCACTGTATTTGTCTGCAGTTCTAATTCACTCATTCAAATTGTAATGGAAAATTTTCATGAAAGCACCTATATGTTGTCCTAAATTTAGAAAAGACAAAGCTAAAAAACGACAGATAGAATCAAGTTTGTTACAAGCAAAATTTTCTTGTGTGGTAACTACATATTTTCTTTTGTTCTTTTTTTAGAGAAGGAGGTTGTAGTATGAATTTTTTTTTAAAAAAAACTATCTTTTTCTACATCAATGTGATTCCTTCTTTTCCCATACTTTTTTTGTTATGGGAACAAATAAAATGGGAATTGAACTATTTAATACCTTGTGTCATTGAAAAATTTAGATGAACTTAATTGAAGTTATCAGTGCTTGAACTCTGTGGTTAAACTTGTTCAGAGATTTATGAATTTGAAATTTATCTATTTCTTTCCATGAAATAGTTTTTTTTTATATCTTCCCTTAAACTAAGTACAGAAGAAAAATGTTTTAATTTTCTTATTAAGTTAAATAATAACTACGTCCACTAGTGTACTTGAACTCCTTTAATGTGCATAATATACACTTGCACATATAGTACTTAAAATTGAATAGGTGTACATTTTTCATTTGGTATATCAATTTTGTTATGTTTAAACACTTTCATGTCTTCAACCAATGCATTAATTTCATTTCCAAACATTATACTTCATACTGATTTCTAATTTGTCTAAATTAAATGATTTTTCTAATTTTTTACTGCATTTTGTTGGAAAATATCTTTAAAGGAATGAGGATTTGTTACTACATATACCCTAAATTACGGTTAATATTTAAGTTATGAGAAATTTTTATGAATTTAATATTTCTATGAATTCATTGCTTATAATCCCATGTAAATATTTATTTTTTATATAATCGTTTTGTTTCTAGTCTTTTGCATCATTTTTTGTAGATTTTTAAAATTTTGTTTATCTGAAACTATTTTGTGGCATTTTGTTTTGTGATATATCATCTCATGCTTATATGTTTTAAAACATTAAATGATGTATGTTATATATATATATATATATATATATATATATATATATATATATATATATATATATATATATATATATATATATATATATATGGATGAGACATAATTTATGATTGCAAAGTAACCCAAAAATGGTTTTTATTTAAAACTTTTGTGAATTTTCTGTGATGAATGCTCTTTATCCCTAGTTGAAGGGAAATTGACTTTTTTTAGTTAATACAGAGCTTCAGGTACTATTTTTGTATTATAGTTTGTTTCCAAGTACAGGGATAAATATATAGATACTTGAAATTATGAACATTTTTCTTTAGACGTGACTTTTATGTTGGAAAAAATAATTTATTGTGGGATAAAACCTTTTTCTGATGTTGGTTTTTATAATTTAAATAAAGACAAAGGAAGAAAGAACATAGAATTTGTTGATGTGTAATTAATCAGGGGTGATTTTATTCTGTCTTTCCAACAGAGCTTTTTTTTTTTGTTATATGCTATTTACCCAGAGGTGTTTTTAATCTGAAAATTTTGGGTTTTTGTTTCCAAAAAGTTTGGGCTGACAACACATTCTAAAACTGAAAAATTATTTAAAATAAATAAATAAATAAATAAATGTTTTTTTTTTTTTTTGCAATGCTTTTGTATGCATATTTGAAGAGTTTTTACGGGGGGGGGGGGGGGTCGAGCTTTCTCCTAGTCTCAGAAAATTTCACTGTCTTCAGAAAATTTTACTTGAATCTACTATCACCCCTGTGTTTATCATAATACTTTTTCTTAATCATCAGTATTGTGTAACCCTTCAGTTATTCTATGTTACATCAACTATTTTGTCTATTTCTTATTTATTTGCTAAAATGTTAATATTAATGCATATGCACGATGAAAAACTTTTGAAAGATGATTTAATATATCTTTGAACTGTAAAATAACTTTGTAACAATCCTAGCTTCTGTTCTATCATGCTAAGTCGAATAATCAATAAATTTGCTAGCTTTTCCTATATACAATTATCCCTAACAATAAATTGATAGCTTAGAATGTAAACTAGCTAACACCATTTAGTGTAATAAATTTTTTTTTTAACTTGGTTATTATAAAAAAAAAAAGAGGGATGCCAAATGTTGCCTATAAGTAGAGAAATTCGTTGTTCTAAAAATCGCTTACTGAACAGGCTATAAACTTAATATGTTTTTATTTCCCAATGAAAAGTTATCTATCATGAAGTTAGCTGGTTTGCAGTCTAAGCCATTGAAATATAAGTTGATCTAAGTTGACCATTAAAGTACTACACTGCTAGTGGTCGTTGACCATTAAAGTACTACACTGCTTGTTAGTGGTTGTTGACCATTAAAGTACTACACTGCTAGTGGTCGTTGAGCATTAAAGTACTACACTGCAAGTGGTCGTTGACCATTAAAGTGCAACACCGCTAGTGGTCAAGTTACACAGGCTTCATTGTATTTATTTTGTATTTATTCCCAGATGTTTAGATTTTATTATTGCAAATTAAACCAAGGGAGGGAGGTAATGTTACAGCACCCACTTACTGACTAAAGTGTTTTATTTACAATGGAAGCTCAAAAGAGCTTAACTCTTGTATTTCTTCCCAATTTTATGTGACTTTTTATACATTAGACAAAACCAGGCTATTTACATGTGAAGACTAGTGCTGAAGATTATGGGACTCTCACACTTCTTTCATTAAACTGGTCCTTGCAGATAGTTAAACAGTGATTGTTTATGTCTTTTTGATACTGGAAGTTTGTACTTGGGAAGTATACTTTATTTGATTTTTCGACATTATGGTTGGCAATGCTTTCACATTTCAGCTGGACCTGGTTTTAATATCATACCTTTCCCCATGTGCTGCAATCAAGAATAACTTGATTTGAAAAATGTGTTTTTGCTTCTATTTGAAAATAAACGGTTGCATTCCACAGATCCATTCTGTTTTTTTTTTTTTTTTATTTATTTTTTTTTAAAAAAAGTTGTTGAATAACATTGGTTTAATTCTTTCATCTAAACTTTAGCGGAATTGAACATGGGATTCAAAATTTATTTTAACCTTCATGGAATTCTCAGAAATAATTATTTAATTATTTGCATTGTTTGAAATTGGAAAAAGGATTTTCTTCACGACAACCACTTTGTTAAAATTGATAATTGTCTCAATTTTAATCAAATGGTTTATCTTAAATTATTGATTTAAATTTCAAATTAAACTGTTTGAAATCAAGTGTTGAAAATAACATAATTTGAGAGGCTATTCTAAGTCATTCGTGGTAGATTTTAATGTTTTTTTAATAATAGAATTAAAATTCAAAAGTACAGTATTGAAATATGTTATTAATTATGCAAATGCGAGTTGGAAGGTGTATTTTTTTTTTCTTGAGTGAAACTAGCTGTCACTCATACCTTTCTGTTAATTTTTGTTCTGTTTTTTCATAATTTTTACGAAAATTCGTCAGTTTTTTTAATATATTTTTTACAATCCTACCAATGTATTTTTAGTTTTTAGCTATTTTTATCAAATTTCAGCAATTTTTCAAAACTTATGACTAAATCATTTAGTCTTCAGTAATGACAATGACTGGCTTTTGACTTAGATGATAATGACATAGTTTTGAACAGTGTTTAGAAAGTAAATAAAATGATATTTTACCTCTAAGTAAAAAAATTTACTAAGTAAATTGATTTTAAGTCAGGAAGCAAAATTTACTTTCTTATTTGAAGTCAATTGAGCATCTCTCATTTTAAACAAGTACCATTAGGGTAGAAGTTCGACTTCAGTTTTAACACATCCACAATTATTTATGAAAGCACCATCTTTCAAGATTTTGATCCAAATCAGGAACTGAGCAACTCCTGATCTGCTCCCCACATTTATTGATTTGTAAAGGTAAGTTGGATGATCGTATGACTGTGACAGGTGAGTTCCCTGGTCAGGGAGGTACCTTCTGGCATAACAGTATCAAATCAACGAGCCCAGGGCAAAACCGATCGGGTAGCCATACTCCAGCTCTTGCATGAGACGTATTGTAACAATACTTTTAAAAATTTATCTATCAAATGACATGTTATGTACATCTGTAACAGCGATGCACTTAATAGAGCTAACACAACAATAACATTACAAAAAACATATTTGTTTTTTATTGTTTCTCTTAAAAATTTAACAGTATATTCTGTAAGATTCAAATTAATAGTAGAAGCCACACAATATAAATGCTGCAAAAGTATCAGAAATCAGTTTAATGACATATTACACAACACATTAGTGTTTATAGGCACATGTGCCAATTACTGGAGACTAGCAAAATTGAAGCACCACTAAATGATCTTCAAAAATCTACTTCATCTACTTCAAAAATCCAAAAAGAAACGAAAATATATTTCCACTCACTCAAAGTAACACCTTTCAACTAAACAGAACTTTTGACAGCAAAAATTTAAAACATATTTTAAGTTAGATTTTAATGGAATGATCCTCATGCTTCCGTTAAGCCAGCGAAGAAGCTTTTTCAACAAAAATGGCTGAATTGACACAAGCCACAATTGTTTCTCTTTCCTATGCACTGCTACCTTTTAGTAACATGAATTGAAGTTATAATCTAAAGTAAATGTACATTCAGTTGGTATATAGCCATCTACTTTAAAAAGATTGGATACGAATCTTATATTACGACATTTTTGTTGGAAGTGCCAATCACTGGTGACCTGCTAATTATTGGGAGTGTTACCCTATACGTTTTAGAAAATGTTGGTTTGCCTCCCCCCTGATATTTTTGTAGTTCCAATAACTCCTTATAAGGTCTCAAAATAAAGAACTTTATGAATATTTTTATGAAAATTTCCCAGAAAAGAAACTGCCGGACCCTCTATAATGGAGCTGTTTCCTTCAGTCAGAAGTGCTACTTTTAGTCACTGATATTGATAGAATAAGAAAAAAAAAACATGGAGTGAGAAAAAACTTTTACTTTCCCAACAGTTATTTTTTGTTTAATTTTTTTAAATGTCGATTTTGGAAATAGGGCGTGGTCTTTGTGACGTCATAAGTGATGTACTTTAGCGCTCTACTCCATTGTTGCGCTAAATGTTTACGCTTTGCTGTCAACCACGTTGCCAGGACATGATAATTTTCGTTGTGCACTAATGACATCAGTGAATGGCATTTCATCCCTTGTGATGTCATGTGCAGAAACGTAAAAAAATGAATTTCAATCTGCTCTCCAATTAAAATAATTTTTTAAAAATATTAAACTTCGTCAAATTATTTTAAAAATGGTCAAATGCTATGCTCTTTCAAAAAATAATTTCGGAAACGAACCCATTGGGGACATTCTATATCTCACTTAAAAGGAATCACTGCATCAATCTTCTGATACCCTTCTTTCTCCGAGGCCAATCGAGAAAAAAGAAGGGGGGGGAAAAAAAAAAAAAAAACCGATTGAGGACATTAAAAAACGAGAGAAATATAAGTTTTTTTTTCTAAATTGGCGAAAAAGACACATATTTTTAAAAATGTCCTGTTTTGCTTCCAACCAAGTGTCCGGACTAAAAAAGAGGGGGGGGATCCCCCCTTTTTTATGTTGAAATAGCTTATCGCCCCTTTAGATTTAAAGCCAGTCTTGACTAAGAGCAATAAGAAATTCGTGATTGCTCAAAAAAAAAAAAAAAAAAATAATAATAAAAGTAATAAAATAAACAAATAAATAGCTTGCTAAAAGATATTTCAGTTTTATTTCGGTTGCATTACTTTGAAGTATTATACACTTGTATAAAGGCACTTTGCACGCAGAACTATTTTTAAAGAGTTGTTTTTTAACAGAAATAGAAACAATGTACTGCGCAACCAGAAGTTGTCACCATTAAAATGAACAAAATAATGAAAATCCAATTGATTCTCGCAAGTATGTCACTATACAATTTGAAACATAATTTCCGATTGGTTAAAAACTGCTCTAATTCCATGTCATTCCCTTTTTGTACCTTTTGATGCCTGTGAGATGTCTTTGTTTGTTTTTCTTGGAACTTGGCTTGTTCTTCGTTGAATGATTTGCGAACAACCTGTTTCACATTTGTCTTCGGTTTGGACACTAAAATATGACCTTCTGTACACTTTGTACCTTCTTGATACTTTTTATTTTTTGTGGAGACTAAAATATGATCTTTATTTTTTATAACTTTTCGATGTTTTTTGTTTTTTCTGGAAATTAAAGCATCAACTTTATTTTTTGTGTCATTTATCGATTGCGCTTCGTCGGATGATTTACGAACAACTTGTTCCACCTTCGTCTTTGGTTCGAAGATTAAAATTTGATCTTCTTTATTTTTGCTATCTTCTTGGTAATTTTTGTTTTTTAATGGGACCAATATATGATCTACTTTACCTTTTGGATGTTTTTTGTGTTTTATTTGGTCCAAAATGTCATCTTTCTTTTTTGCTTCTTCCATCTTCAATTTTGCTTCGTTAGATGATTTATAGACCAAGTGCTTCATCATTGTCTTTGGTACGGAACCTAAAACACGATCTTCATTTTCAGTATCTTCTTGATGATCTTTGTTTTCTTCGCAATTGCATATTTCTCTGAACTTTACCAGTACTCCTATCCTGGGAATAATTTTTAACAGTTGCCTGCTTACGGAAGGTTGTTCATGGTGATTAGATGCTTTGATGTCACGAAATTTTCTGTCCGATGTCTGTTCTGTCTCTGTTCGATGTTCGATTTCTTTTCGATGCTCAATCTCTGTTCGATGTTGTCCGGACTTTCTGTAACTCGTATAGCAACGGTTGCAGTACCGTACTTTAATGAAGATGAATTCTTCGGTGTTCTTGGCAGTGTGAGGGCGACTTGCCACAATATCAACCTGAAAGGGGAAGAATACGTCGTCAGTGCTTATTTTAAATGCACGCTATGTATGAATTTTTTATGTGTGTGAAGGTTTTAGCTGTTTTTCTCTTTAAATAAAAATTAGGAAAAGTGCATTTCACTAGGAAACCGCAAAAATAGAGTAATAACAACTTTTTTTTGAATAAATAGCAATAGAATGAGCATAGTCAGTGGCGTGGTCAAAGAGGGGATAAGGGGTCATAACCCTCGTCCTCCTCCCCTTGAAGCAACAAAATTATATGTATGAGCACACATGCATAGGCCTGAAATTGCGCTTTGTCATCTTCAATTTCGGAAAACTTGATACAACACCCCCCTCCCATTTCCCATGAAAATGTTCTCACTACGCCACTGAGCATAATGAAACATGTTTCATGCATTGAATGAAGGTTGCCTTTATAATAGTTTAGTAAGACCCCATTTGGAGTGTGCTGTGCAGTTTTTGTCGCCTTATTTGAGGAAAGATATTTCTGTATAGGAAAGCGTTCAAAGAAGGGTAATTAGACTAATAATGGGACCTTCAGATATAGATTATGATACCAGACTTAATAGGCTTAATATGTATAGCCTGGAGCAAAGGAGGGTCAGAGGGGAGATCATTCAGTTATTTAAATTTATCAAAATGGACGATGTTAATGGATTAAATTTTTGCATGGAAAGCAGGACGAGAGGTCATTGTTTTGAGCTATTCAAATCTCAGGCTAACCTGGAAATAAGGAAAAACTACTACTTTAGTAGGGTTGTGGGCACTTGGAACAGCTTACCTAAAAAGGTGGTAATGAGCAAGGGGGTGGATAGCTTTAAGCAGGGGTCGAAGTGGTCCTATATATCCTATATTTCCTATATTTTCAAAAAAAGTATGAAAATCGTCCTATATTTCCTATATTTTTGGAAAATGTCCTATATTTCCTATATTCCTGTTTTTTATCCAATTTATTTCTTTAAAACAACAAACTATCTGATTTCGGATTTTTCGTCGAAAGTACGTGTGCAAACGAATTTGCAAATTAAAAAACCCAACTCACTAAATCCTGCAACAGGCATCTACTCTCATTGGCCACAGCAATATGACGTCACTGTAGTAGTGGGTGGAGTTTCGAGAACGAATTCTGAAGTTGGTTTTAGAATTTTGCGTTTGGCAACAGCAGTTAGTTTTGTTTTCCAGCGTGGTTTTTTTTTTTTTTGGTTTTGTTTTCGTGTTTTTTTTTTTTTTTTTTTTGGGTTTTGTTTTCGCGGGTATATTTTTGTGTTCAGTGCATTTTCTGATCGGAATGTCATAATAGTCTTTTTGCAACTTTTCTTTTTGTGGAATTTTATAGAACAAAATATGTATGTTTGTGCTACAAAGCATTGGTTATTTCCTATTAGTTCTCAACACAAAGACGGTTTTTATTTATTTATATAAGCTATGTTTGTGACACTTCTATCCCCGCAAAAATTATGAGTTGCTGTGTTAATTACCAATAAATTTCACTTTGTTCTTTTTTTTTTTTGTCTACAAAGTACACTTTTTTCAAAAATTATTCTTTCAACTACAGGAAAGTCATTTCAGGTGTAAGTTATAATTTTGTTTGATGTTTTTTTTTTAAACAAAATCATTGATAAGAATAAATAAATAATATGTATGTATTATTTCTTTTTTCATAGCAAAACTATTCATATAATGTGTCCTATATTTGTCCTATATTTTTTGTGGAAAATGTCCTATATGTGACAAGTCGATCACTTCTACCCCTGTTTAAGAGGGCCATTGATTTTTATTAGGGACTAATAAATCGACTAGGACCAGCCTAGGTGGGCCAAGAGCCTGTTGCTGGTCGTCACATTTGTATTTGACCTCATCCCCGCCTTATCGAAAGATTCGGTCATAAAGTCGCCAGAAATTTTACGAAAAGTCACCAAATTTTGCGATAAATGGACGTTTTCAGGAAACGGATCAGAAAGTAGATACCTTTGAACGTTAACGAATCTACCTCGGCTGTTTTTGTGTCCATTTGCAGCAAAATTTTTGCGACTTTGTTTAGAAATGTCGAGCGACTTTAAGACCTCGTATTTTGAAAACGGGGGCACGAGGGCAAGTTGTTTATGCACCATGAAACATGTTTCACTACGGTCTTTCCATCGCCACTTATTTAAAAAAAATCATTATTGCAGTAACCGTATAGTTTCCTGGTCAGGATTGTTAGCGCTCCTCGTTGAACGAGTCGTAATCTAAACCGGTTGAAAACAAGAGAAGCATCGGTTGCTGTAACCAAGTGTTGGCAAAACAAGTATTTTCAAAGGAAGCGTTGTTTGTTTACAATAAGAAATAAATTTTAGATGAAAAGTCCTGCCAATTTCGGCGTTAAGGGACATATTGTGGAAGTCCTGTTCTGCTTATCACGTTTACTGCCCTCCTCATTTACTGTGAATTTGATGTTTTTGACTCTCCCACTCAGCACCAACAATGCTGAGGTGTACTATAGTTATTCATTGTAAAATATGGTGGCAGACACACTTTTATGAAAAGGGGCTCTAACGTTGAAAAGAACTAATAATTGGTTGATTTGAAAATAATTTCGAATAAAATTTCTGAAGTTCCTGTAAATCTGTTGTGATATATACGCTTGTTTCAATCATTTTAAGACTTTCTGTTATCGGATGTTTGCAGAATCACTAGAATATATGTCAATCAAAGAACATTTAATTGGATTTTCAGTGCCACCGAAAGCTACGGTAACCGATTTTTTTTTAACCTTCTGCCCTTGTTCGATGCATCCAATGTTAGGCAAAACCTTCAAAGACTCCGGCCGGTTTGTGCTAATCATAAACTGAATTGGAAATTCATTTCGATTTTTCAATGAAAATGTCGATTTCGCCATTGGCTCGTGCGGCAAATAAAATCTCCGGGGCTTCATGGAAAATATCAGTTCTCTGCTACCGCAGAACTGCTTCACAGTTGCTTCGTTTCTAACGTTTTCTAACTCTTCTTGAGTCACTTCTGTTGTGTTAGCTCGATTCATTTGCTCACTCATTATGAGGAAATGTCCCGGTGAATGTTAAGCTTTATCGTGATCCAGATGTAATTATTTCTGAAAGTTGTAGCTGGATAAGCTTGTAGTGATGCTTTTGCGATAACTGAAAGCTATTATTTGAATATCGATCAAATATTAGAAACAGTTTGTGCGGATCGGGGTTCAAGTAACAATGAGGTTTAAGCACAAAATTTGTATTTGTTAGAATCTTTGTTTGTTGCCGTCTTCATTGTTACAACAATAATTGATTTAAATTTTAAGAACAGTATGCCCCAACGCATATAAACAACCTTTTCTCTGCTAGAGACCATGCACAAATTTAGGGACTGATTATTGGCTACCAAATAAAAACGTCATCCATCTCGTTTTCATTTGTTTTGCTCTATTTATTGTTTCAACTCGAAACAAGATCTTCTAGACATTATTCGAAGGGGAGGGGAATTAAAACATTCAAACGTAATTTCAGAACTTCTGAGGTGAAAGTTTGTTCACTTGCGTTGGATGATTAAAAAAAGCTTTGCTGACGTATTTGCGTCGGCTGTCCAATCAGGAGTCTCAAAACTGATGCAAGGTCCCTAGCTGAGTAAAGTTTGTTTATATGCGTTCCCTACTTTTCGCCGATACGAAATTTCCTTCCCCCCTGTCCGTTTACCTTGTCGTGGTGGGGGGGGGGGCTTGCGGTGTGGTGAGTTCGGGGCGAGCTCTTGGGAGGAGTAGTGAACCCCCAGTTGCTCAAACAGAATATCGGCGCGAGGGGATTTTTTTCCCTTCCTTCCCTCATCACACTTACCAAATGCGGACGAAAACCCCTAAGCCAAGGTGTGTCAACCGTGCCTATGGCTGCGTGGTACCGGGGGTAGTCAGTGCCTCAAACGGGAGGCTTCAGGGATAGCAGGCGAACCCTGTCGTACGCAGCCTTACCTCTGTGCAGGGGGGCTAAACATGGGCTAGACCCCACTTTTCCCCCTAGTTCTCTGGTTTTTTTATGGATATAAACACAAAGAACACTTCTCCCCCTTGTGGGGAGCGTCAGACTGAATCGAATAGCACCGCAAAATTTTTTATTATCAAACGTTCTGATCCTAATTTGAATTTAACAAAAGTATCTCCTTTTCTCATCAACGAAGCCCTCGTTAATCAAATAGGGGAATTTCAATCAGTTAAAAAATTGCGTAATGGTGAGCTCCTCGTCGAAATAAAACATCAAAAACAAACCACATCCATTATGTCTGTCAAACAAATAGGATCCTATATTGTAACTGTTACCGAACATAAAACCCTTAATTTTTCCCGAGGAATAATATCAGAACCTGACCTTCTCTTTACACCCGAGGAGGAAATATTGGAGGAAATGAAGGACCAAAACGTAAGTGCAGTAAAAAGGATTACAATAAAACGCAATGGCGAAATGATCAATACTAAACATATCATTCTAACATTTAAAACACCCGTCCTCCCTCCACGTGTTAAAGCTGCACTGCAAAAAATAATTGTTGTTTTTACAGTAATATACTGCTTTTTCCTACAGTTTAATACTGCTCTTCTAAATAACAGAAAAAAACTGTAAAACTGTTTTAGATTGCGCAAAACGATGCGCAAAAGGTGTTTCTTTTCATACGGGAAGAGAAACTAATGAATTCAAAGTATCGACAGCCATGTTAGTTATTTTTCGGGTGTGCTGAGACAGGACTGCTCAGCTGTAATCCAAGTTAAAGGTAAGTGCTAGTAATATTATTCATTCCCTTTTCTCAAAATGTAGTTTTTTTTATCATCGATAATGTATGTAAAATAACAGTATTTATTTTGAAATCATAATTCGTATTCCAATATTCGTTGACGTTGACTTTGCAATTTCTTTTAGTTGCTAAGTTGTAGCGATTGCTTTATAGCAAAAATCCGAGTAGTTGTTGTGATTCTGAATATTTTACTGCCCGTATGATAGTTTTTAAACATTTTCTGAAACTCAAATTTGATTTAAAAATAAATCAGTTCCTTTCTTTATCGTTTTTAAAGTTATTAGAACATTAGATTTTGTTTACGATAATATTTTGTGTTATATAGCATGTGAGTACTTAAAATTTAAATTCTTATGTCTTCTAGTAAATTTTTAGCGAATCGCGATTGACTTCTTCCTTCTGGTTTTTTTTTTCTTTCTTATGTTCAGTTTTAAATTCTTTAACAGTTTGCATTTAACCATTTTATTGATAAACTTTACGTTATAGCAATGTAAATAAATAAAATAACAACGTGACCGAGAGACATGCAAACAGTATCAAGTTTAATGATATTTTTGTTGAAGAATTTGCCACTCTGAAAGACTCAAAATTCTCTGAAATCTGGAGCCAGCTTTCATACTTATCTAACAAAACTAAAATAATTATAATTAAAAAAAATCATCAATGAAGCACTCCAAAAAAATAAAAAAATAAATAAAAATAAGCATCTTTAGATACAAACACGAAACCCTTGTGTTTTAAAAGTTTTATATTTGCGTCAGTAAGAAATTAAAGTTTTACTTCTGGAAAAATGCACTAATAGCATTGAAACTTGTCAACTTAAAAATAATTTTAGAAACCATATTCAATGGCACTCGATGGGAGGTCACGGGAAGTCACTATGACCTCCCCAAAACTGCCATATTGGGAACACTTTGTCTGCCGATTCGGAAAATTTGGGGACATAATTGTAACGATTCAAATTTTTGAATTCTCGAATGTCCAAATTTCATTAGATATTGTACTTAATTGTGCGTACTTAATTTGTGCATGCACCAGTATTTTATTAATCGGCAAATATGTAAGTTCCGTTCGACAAATTGAGATTTGTCATATTTTCTTCGCCTTGAAGGACATGCTCATTTAGAAAAGTAGATACCTAGAACTACAGTAGAATTTGAAACTCTTTTAACCTTGAAATCGTCAGTTTCCTTATGTTTTAACTTTAAGAACCCTTTGAGTCTTAAAGTTTGGTATCAATGCGTTTATGATTAAGACAAAAACTATATTATAAATACTGAAAAATGTGATTCTGTACTTCACTGTCTTTCACTGGATATAAAAAGTAAAAATATGTCAGATTGTTATCCCCGTAAAAAGAAAAATTGCAGAATTTCGTTTAAACCTGTAACGGAGATTCAAGCCAAAGCCGGGTAAGATCTTTTGCATTTAAATGCGATGGGTTCCTTAGCAGTTGAGTTCTTTAGGGGGGGGGGATTATTTTCACAATAATAGACGATTTTTCAAAAAAGTGAGGTTTTCGAATACTTTGTCAGGTTTCAAAAGAGAACAGAGAAAATTACGGGAAAGATTCGATTTCAAAAAGAAACTTCTGAACACCCGGTTTGAAATTTAAATTAGCGACCAAAGCATAAGAATCAAAAAAACCAACAAATCCTCCCTTTAACAAAGTAGCGTCATAGAACATTATAACTAAACATTAATGAATGGAATTAGAACAATTTTAAATGAATCGGGTTTGCCTCAGCAGTTTTGAGCCGAATCAGCTATGTGCTTCCACTACTTACGGACTAGAGCGGTTTTAAAAGGAAGAACCAAAACCTTTTTAAACTATTTGAGGGAAGAAAGCCATCTATTAAACACTCCCGTGTTTTTTGGCTGTATTTCGTATATTGCACTTCTAAAACAGAAAATAAGCAAATTGGATATGAAAGCTAAACAGGGAGTCATGGTAGGATATGCGTTTTATATGAAAGGTTATAGAATTTGGGATCCCGAAAATAGTGAAGTGACAGAAATGCTGAATGTTAAATTCGATGAAAATAAATTCTGGGCGGGAAAAAAATAGAAACGGGAAACAGAGGTATACCGTTTTATTTCACTTCTGAGTAAATCTGAAGTAGAAGAAGAATATCCTGAAAATCATGAAATAGCATGTTATGAGAATTAAATTGGTTGAAGAAATACCAAGGCAAAGCATATATTGACACGACGATTCTAAAGTCCGAATCGTGAAACCGAGGTTAATTGTTCTGAAAATAACATTGAATATGACCCAAAATATTTTGATTTCATTTCTGATGATAATTCAAGAAAAGTATCAGATTCTGATGAAGATAGGGGGGATAATTCAAGTAAACTAGAAACTAACATTTCCGAAGATGTAATTCCTTCGAATTTGAAACCAAGTTTGAGAATGCCAGAAAGGGAAGATTGGCAAAACGCAACAGAACAGATGAGCAGAACGAAATAATTCGCTTCAAGGCCAGACTGGTAATTTTAGGTAACAACCAGCTATTGGGGGGGGGGGGATACTTTTCGCAAGTGTTCTCTTCAGTAATTTCCTTTCCTTTGGTTGAGGCTTTCTTTTCAATTTTTGTGTATAAGTTACATTGGGTCCATTTCCGAGCAGATGTCTGCAATGCGTATCTATATGCGGATTTAAAAGAAGAGATTTGTGAGACAACCTGAAGGGTTTGTCGGTCCCTGAAATCTAAATTTTGTCTGTAAACTGAATAAATCATTTTTATTCTGATACAGATTACGCCTCAAATCAAGACGACTGGAATATAATGGGGGGGGGGGGCGCTTGTAATGTTTTTGGATAGGGTACGAATAATATGGTGTACATTCAAACAAAAATACGTAGCACTCTCAACGATAGAAGCAGAGTATATTTCAGTTAGTGAACAATCTAAGAAAGTTATGTGAATAAAAAGAATTTTAAATGCCACGAAAAGAATTCAGTATTTTAGACTGATTGTCACAGTATAGAGTGCTATTAATCTAGTTGCGATCGATTTTTCTAGTTCTGCAAGAAAAAATTGCAGAACTAAGCAGATTGATGTGGGGTACCATTTCCTACGGAATTTGATTGATGAAAATGAATTTGGAATAAATTTTGTTGAGAAACTAAAAATAATTTAGCTGATTGTTTCACAAAACCTTTCTGTATTGAAAATTTACGTAAAGCTTGAATTGCAATGACATATTTTTCTAGAGTTTTTTTTTTTGAAATGTCTCAATTATTCCATTATGTTTAAGCTATAATTTGTGCACACAAACGGATGGACTATAATATTTTTTAATTTTTTATTCATGTCTTAATGTATTTCCTTTTTTCGGTGTGCTGGCGTGCCAAGAAGGGGGAAATTTGCTAGCGAATATTTTGTTACTGTCCCTCCAGTGCACGAAGGAAAAACAATTGTAGTTGATTTCATTTTGAATTTGTGCCTGGTGATATGGTTGCGGTTAGGTATTTCGGAAAAATTTAAACTATAAATTTCATTCTAGCCGCCTGAATTTACTTCATTTAAATTTATTCACTAATGCAAAATCATTTCTTTATTTTTAGTGGTATGCAAATGTAAAGAACTACGTAACTTGTGACCAGAACTGAATGGAATAATGATTGTCTCATTTTATCAAGATAACAGTTCGCGGTTGTGCTCCGCTTGGAATTTCAAATAAGCCTCTAGTCTGAACGATGTGCGATAATTCACTTAGTGACATGAATGCCGGCAACGGAAGTTTATAAGTATCTCTTTTCATTTATATTTTTGTGTTTTCGGATGTAATTTGTAATTACCAATGCTTTTGAGTTTTAAAGCGTTCTTAGCCACGTAAGCCTATTCGACGGTCTGCGTGCCATATTGGACACCTGAAGCTGATTTTTGTGGCCCGTTGTCAGGTTCTATGTTACAATCAAGAACTATCTTTTGGAAGAAGTTAAACTCAATTTTATTTTGTTTTGATTAAAATGTGATCGGTCATACAATTTATTTAATTCTGAATTTTTTAAATTTGTAATTCAATATTATATTTTACGGGTAATTGAATATTATCACTTCAAGAATCACCGGAATATAGAAATTTCTGTTGCTGGAGCTAAATTAGACGTAAATTTCTTTCATTATTATTTTTTTAAATTTTCCAGTAAATTTTGGAACACTGATTCTTTGATTTTACATGTTATTAAAATCGAAGGAACCAAAACAGAATGTTAAAAGTACGATGTATTACAGCGTATGAAACTTTCTTCGCATATTCAGACTTGCAAATGTGAACATGTTTAAATCTACAGTTAAAAGTGGTGCGATCTTCCGGCAAAGCATTTTCAAGAAGGATAGCATTGTTTATAACAAGGACGGTGAGCCAAATGTGGACTTGCAATTCCTTAATCATTAGAACTGGCCCTACCAGATTTACTCTATTTTGACATGTTTGACTATTTATTATTTTGTTGAAAACTTTAAACTTTTCTGACCGAATTTTCATTTTTTGCTGAATTTACTTTAACTAAGCCATTTTGATTTTGGGAATATAGAATTGTTTCTTCCAGATTTCAGGTACATTCCGAAAAACTTAAAGATAAATTGCCTAAATCCTCGCAAAAAAAGTGCCACTTAAAAAAAAAGCCGCTGGTGGCTTAAATGGGGACATCGATAGTTGTTCAAAACGGGTGTCGGGGCGGGGGGCTTCCCCATTTTGAAAGACATAGAATATACATGAAACATCATAAATTATGCTTAAATATTAAGACATATATAAGATAGAATGTTCTTACGATATTATTTTATTTCAACTCAAATGACTCTTCAATGTGATTTCTTTGAACTTAAGGAAAAATCTCCAAAAAATTAAATTTTAACAATATAATAACACAATTATGGATTAAAATGCTATTAAATTTCTTTTATATAATTAAATTTCTAATAATGGGCAGCTGTCAAAGAAAAAGAAAATGAAGCTGGTATCAGTTGAACATACCTCGAGCTGTTAACAAGTGTTGGAACGGAATATGGGTTACAAAAAAAAAAAAAAAAAAGAAAAGTAAAAACATCTACGGTTTTCAATGCTACTGTAGCAACTTGGGGGGGGGGGGGACTAAAAGAGGCTAGATACAGTATTCATTGTTTTGAATGAATACCCCAATATTTCCCAATTGGTTGTCCTAAACTTCGACCTTGCTCCATTTTCTAAAAAAATATTTCTCTACCTTATCCTTATTTTCGTTTTGAAGTAAACATATTGCAATTCGATAATCTGGAGCCTATTATAAGAAGAGACTAGTTTCAAGTTGTATCGTCCTTAAAACATTTTAATTTTTTCTTTAGGCCAAGATGTTAGTCCCATTTCGGAAAACTTTCCGCTGCTTTTTTTTTTTTTAATTCTTCACTTATAGAAGGAGTTACTCTCCCGATCACTTCAGTTAGCCGATCAAAAAAAAAAAATAAATAAATAAATAAACATTATTCTTAATCAACAGTCTCATATGTAATTAAAAATCCTTCAAAAATGCCGAAAATTAAAAGGATTTTTCTTTAAATTGTACTTCAGAAACCAGTACAAGTGCGTTTCTTTGTATGGAAGAAAAAAATGTAAGATATTATTTTCTTTCTTTTTTGAGTTCTTATGTAAAGTATCCAGATTAAGTCTACTTTAATTAGACATTAATAATCACCGTTACAAATGCTTAGCTTGCAAATTGCTGCCAAAAATTTTTTTCTCTCCTTAAAACAGCATAAGCGCTTAACTGGTTCCTGAAATAAAAGGTTCAATTACAATTTAGGTATATGTTGAGAGGTTTCAAAATAAAAGCAACTCCCAAGGCAATTTCAGATCATTCAGAGTCATAATTTTAATCATTTTAGGGCGTATTTTTATACCTACGTAATTTGATTTTTCCATGTATGTTTTTTGATGTCTACAAGTTTTATGAGATTCTAACAATTTTTTATTTTGACAGATGCTTTCATAATATAAGTTCTAATGATGGCACCGAAGTCGGCTAAGGTGTCACAAAGAAGAAGCAAGTTTGTGATGTAAAAACGCTGACCTTGAAAAAATTAGCATTCGATTTTAAATGAATTTCTGCAATTTCACTGTAAAAACTACTAATCAATATTCAAAGGTGATGTATACGAAATAAAATAATTTGGCAATTTTTATTGGTGTGAATGTTTCGTTTTTTCTCATGAAAACATTATAACAGAATATAAAGTTATATAATTTTTGGAGTAGTAAAACCAATTTTTAACTTAATACTAGTAGTGATAAACCTGACAGATTTTATTATACTAAGTGAAAAAATTGTTTCTGTTTTGTTCTGCTTTGGAATTTTGAACCGTCATATATTTGTTTTCATCTATGAAAATTTTAAAAGGCTAATAGGATAAAGTATTATCTAATCTATAATAATCAGTTTACAATAAAAACCATTCTGTGCAGTCTCAATACTGCACATATGGTGTGAAAAGAAGTTGATTTGTTACTAGTATTTCTGAAATACAGTAGGTCCATATGCAACTTATAACATTAAAAAAGGAAAACCATAAAAATATTCTGTTTTACCAGAAAAAGAAAAATAAATGCACTGAATTGCATGTATAAAGTTAAAATAAGCTTAAAAGTTTAATGGATTGCATACAGCAAAACATTTCCCACGTTATGCTGCACATTTCAGCAACTCGATGCTGAAAGTGAAAAAAGTACTTTTAGTGAAGATACGATGTAGTATTTTCAGTTATGTATAAAAAAACTTTCTAATTTTTAATACCTTCATGGATCAAAAAGGTTTGTTTTATGAAAACGCTATAACTGTTCTGAAAATAAAGCTTCAGACCATATTTTGCAATTTCCTTCTATTTGTAAATTTTTAAGTTTGCAATAGAGCTAAAAGTTTTTTGTATAAATGAAAATGCGCCACTTTTTCTTCTTTAACAGGTATTTGTTTTGTGTGCAAGGAAAATATCAATAAAACATATATTTAACAGCAGTTAATTATTTTTATGTAAAAGGCTTTTATATTTCTTTACTTGTCGCTTTTCATAGCCTAAAACATTATTTTTTTTTTGTTGAAAAACTTTAGAAAAGGAACCGATTTCGTATGTAGGCTGATTTCTACAACTTACATACAAAATCAATTGCTTTACTTTTCTAAATTGTTCTTCAGCTGTAAAAGCAGTGATTTCGACTATGAAAAGAAACAATGATAGGGTGAAAAAACCCTTTTGCATAAAAATTGATAACTATTTATTTTATGGTTTACTGCTGTTAATTTTACTGTACAAATCATTTTTTAAACCGTATACTACTGCTGCTTTTATGGCGCAATTTAGCTGATTCCGCAGCATAATACTGCTAACTTTACAGTTTCATACTGTTAATTTTGCTGGGCAATTCCGTTAAAAAACAGTATATTACTGTTAATTTTACGTATTATCTCTGTTAAATTTACAGGTTAAGTCATTCCTAAAACAGTATATTACTGCTAATTTTACAGTTAGATACTGTAAGCTTTACAGGGCAGTTCCATTAAAAAACAGTATTTTACTGCTAATTTTGCAGTTAATCATTGTTAATTTAACAGGGCAATTCCATTAAAAGACAGTATATTACTGCTAATTTTACAGTTAGATACTGTAAGTTTTACAGGGCAGTTCTATTAAAAAGCAGTATATTACTGCTAATTTTACAGTTTATCGCTGTAAATTTCACAGTAAAAGTCTGTTATAAAACAGTATATTACTGCAAATTTTACAGTTTAGAATTGTAATTTTTGCAGTTTTTCTTTGGAATGCGAGCTGCCAGTATTTTACTGTAAAAACAACAGCTTTTTTTTTTGCAGTGTGGCTATCTCTCTTGCCCAGTTCGCCCCTATATTCCAAATCCGCTCCGGTGTTTCAAATGGCAGCGGTTTGGACATTCGAAAATTGCGTGCCGTGGTACTGACACCTGTGCCAGGTGTGCAGAGCCCGGTCACGATAGTAATACATGTTCTAAGACCTATAAATGCGTAAACTGCAAGGGGGAACATCCTTCATACTCCAGATCATGCCTAAAATGGATCTCAGAAAAAGAAATTCAGGTGATTAAAACAACACAAAAAATATCCTATCCAGACGCAAGAAAACTGGTTGAATCTCGCACACCTACAACAGGCCTTTCATATGCAGCAGCCATCAAAAAGGTATTTAAATCTGCAAGCACACAAACAGATGCAGAAACTGAAACCTCAACTAATCCCAAAACCGTAAACACAACCAAATCAAATAAACAAACTAATAGTCCAAAATCTTTTAAGAAAACTAACCAAAATCAACAACAAAAACAAAAAACAAATACTGTATCTGTTACTGTTAATGAAAACATTCCAATCGCACAAAATTCGAAAAAACTAATTGAAAAAAAGAAAATTATGCAAACACGTGCTAAAATTGGGGTGGCCACTAAACAGAGGCCCCCAAAATATTATAATTTTAAAAAGGAGGACTTTTTGCTTTCCAGCAAAAAAGTCAAATTGACTAAATCCCAACTACTTCCTCCCCAAGAGGAAGACGAGGATGTTGAATTTGAAGATCTTCCGCCATCCGACGATGAAGGGTGGACGGACCATCCTCCTTCATGAGCCGCTCCCTCTTCTTCCGGCCGTTCCTCCTTCCTTTTTCCTCCATGGCCCTGAGCATTCTTTCTTGGAATTTTCAGAGTTACTCGCATAATGTCACGGATATAAAAGATCTTGTCGAATTTCACCAACCGGCCATATTCTGTCTGCAAGAAACATTCCTATCGCCCACTGATAAACCGAGGTTGAAAGGTTTCGACATATACCGCAAGGACTGCTTGTCAGGTGACCGTCGTTGTGGAGGAGTGTCTTTGCTAATCGCTAATGATTATGCATCTAGCCAGCTCAATATCAACACATCCCTGCAAGCAGTAGCTGCGCGCTCACCTTCACTCGCTGTTTACAATTTGTACTGTATATATTCCACCTTCTTACGACTTGAGAGGCGTGGAAATGCAAACACTTGTAGATCAACTTCCTCCCCCATACATCATCTTGGGGGATTTCAATGGCCATAATCCTCTCTGGGGGAGTCCCGACTCCAACAGTAGAGGTTTAACAATAGAGAATTTTATCGAAGACAATGATCTTTGCATTCTTAACAACGGCGAAAACACTTATTTTCATCTTCCTACCCAGACTTACCACGCCATCGATCTCGTTATATGTTCACCTTCTTTTCTGCCACTTTGGGATTTCCAGGTGAAGTGTGGTCTCTACACCAGTGGCCATTTTCCGATCAAGATAACCTCTACTGCACGCTGCGGTCATCAGCAGCATCAGCAAGCCCGACTTCGCATTGATCGAGCTGATTGGGCAGCATTTACCCAGTTGGAAAAAATTAAATCTGAAGACGTGATTGATATTGATATCGATGTAGCCGTAAGCCGAGTAACCGACATAATATTGACGGCAGCGAACGTTGCAATTCCAAGAACCACTAAAGGTAGGATCAAATTCCCTAAGCCTTGGTGGAACTTCGATTGTCAGGAGGCTCATAAGGCACAAAGAAAAGCATGGAGCACTTTTCGTCGGTATCCGACCACACAAAATCTTGTGGCACTTAAACGAGCTCGTGCTGAAGCTCGGAGGATTCGACGAAAAAGCCAGCGGGACTCGTGGCAGGCTTATGTCAGCACAATCACGACGTCCACCCCATCTAAGACAGTGTGGGGTAAAATCAAAAAAAAATTCTGGCAACTACAATACGTCTTGTGCTCCCATTCTGGAGAAAAATGGTCAACTTTTGTCGGATCACAAAGAGGTGGCTAACTGCCTGGCGACTCATTTAGCAGAAGTCTCCAGTGCAAATAACTACTGCAAAAAATTTTTAACTATCAAATCACGCAAAGAACAAAGAGTTCTAGAATTTAATTCAAACATTTTTCATCAATACAACACAAAATTTACATTTCAAGAATTAGATATTGCTTTACAAAAATCGAAAAACACATCACCTGGCCTTGACGAAATACACAATAGTATGTTAAAAAACCTAAGCAGGTCTTCATTAGAAAATATTCTGAGACTATTTAATAGAATTTATTCTGAGCACAAATTCCCCAAATTCTGGAGCCAAGCAATCGTAATTCCCATTCTTAAACCAAACAAACAATCTGATAAACCCGAGAGTTACAGACCTATAGCTCTCACAAGCTGCCTTTGCAAAGTAATGGAGCGGATGGTAAACGCCAGGCTCATGTACATTTTGTAGTATTGCCATCTGCTATCTTCATATCAAAGTGGATTCAGGCGCGGCAGATGTACCATAGACACCTACTGCTTCTCGAAACATCAATTAGAGAAGCATTTCTCAAACGAAAACATCTTGTGAGCGTATTTTTTGACATTGAAAAAGCATATGACCGTACCTGGAGATATGGCATCCTCGAAACCCTGCACGAGTATGGGTTACGAGGTAATCTACCCATCTTTCTCTCTAATTTTCTTAGAGATCGAACTTTTCGCGTACGTGTCAAGTCTGTTTTGTCAGATACCTTCATTCAAGAAGAAGGAGTTCCCCAGGGAAGTGTACTAAGCGTAACTCTTTTTGTAATAGCAATCAACAACTTAATCGAACAACTGCCTCCCGCTGTCAAGGGTACCATGTTCGTTGATGACTTTCAAATTTCTTTCTCTTCATCGAGCATGAGTATCATTGAATGACAACTTCAAATCGCTATAAATAAAGTATCACAATGAGCAGAGGAAAATGGCTTCACTTTCTCTGCTCAAAAAACCTTCTGCATCCACTTCTGCCGTAAAAGAGGGCTTCACCCTGATCCAAGTCTTCTCCTCAACAATCAACCAATAGCTGTAAAAGACCAAGGAAAATTCCTTGGTCTCACACTTGATAATAAACTTAAATTTATACCGCATATACAAGAGCAAAAAAAGAAATGTTTACTGAAATTAAATATCCTTAAAGTCTTAGCGAACACTTCTTGGGGTGCTGATACAGAGTCTCTGTTAAGAATATACAGGGCTCTTATACGCTCAAAACTTGATTATGGATGCCAAATTTATGGCTCCGCGGCAAAAACCTACCTGAAAAGTCTGGATCCAATACATAATCAGGCACTGCGCATCTGCACAGGAGCATTCCGAACCTCACCTATCAACAGTCTCCATATTCTTGCTCATGAACATTCTTTAAACAATAGACGCCTCAAACTTTCCTTGAACTTCTACTTCAAAACAAAACCTTACACTGATCACCCTTTACACCTTCATATTTTTAATCCATCTAATGTTGTCTTATTTCTTCATCGTCCTTCTGCAACCCCAACGTTTGGGATCCGAATGCGCCAGGTGCTCTTAGATTTGCAGCTGTCAGATTTAAATACTCTTAATAAAATAGAACTAATTGAACCATGGTGCGAAGTAAATATATCAACCATCAATGACCTGGCTGAATTCCCTAAAGAGACTACCTCTAATGCTGCTTACCAGCAAATATTTTCTGATACAAAATGTAAATATTCTGATTACCATGTCATTTTCACTGACGGATCAAAAGAAAACGAACACGTCGGCTTTTCTACAATAGTGGATGGTCACGTTACGGCAGAAAAATTAAACCCATCTTGCTCTGTATTTACTTCAGAAATAAAAGCCATATCTACATCTCTCCAATCCATAACCCAATCCAATTACAAAAAATGGGTGATATACACTGACTCAAAGAGTTCAGTGGAAGCCATCACTCATTGCAACAATAACAGCCACCCTATTATCCTTCAGTCATATCATTTATACAAAAATCTTATAAAAAAACAATTTCATGTTCTCTTCTGTTGGGTCCCTGGTCATGTGGGAATTGCAGGCAATGAAGCAGCCGATTCAGCTGCCAGAGCCGCAAGTATCCTGGTTGATGACACTGTCCCTTTTGACGACATTAAAAACGTAATTTCTGAATGTCTTAACACGCATTGGCAGCGGTCCTGGAATCTTGAAACACAAAATAAATTACATTCCATCCAGCCCTCGGCTAAAGGTTTCACATCTTTACAACTTACCAGGAGACAACAAGTATTACTAGCTCGACTTCGCATTGGTCACACAAGGTTCACTCACAAATACCTCTTATGTCGCGAACCAGCTCCAACGTGCATTACATGTAATGTGAATCAGACAGTGTTACATATTTTAAGTAACTGCCCTAATTTTAACCAAACACGTTTTAAATATTTTAATAATTTTAATCCCTCTTTGAAGGAGTTGCTGGGGGACCACCCCATTGCAATTTGTACTCCTTCCTCCAGGAGATTGGATTCTCCCTTTTAATTTAGTGTTTGTGCCGTTAAAATGTGATTTGTCTTTTTCTTGTTATTCAAGGTGTTTTATTCAACATATTATTTCATACGTTATTTAAATGTTTTTAATGTCTACTTGTTTTTTATTACTTATTTTAAACTACCTATGTTTATAGCTCTCACCTGAAAACACGCTTACTCCTATACTTATCTATATATTTTATCCCAAAAAAAGTTTGGCGCAGTATAGCCCTGAAGGGCTCTTGCGCCATAAAAAATAAACAAACCAACCAACCAAACCTTCCCCCCTGTTTTTCGGTTTCAACCTTACCTTTTAATACAGTAAGAGTGGGGGAAATTTTAAATGCCAGCGAAAAGTAGGGTAAACCTTAAGAACATCATTTTATAACTTTTCCAATGAAACCACTAAAGTTTTCCCGGAAATATAATTGGTGGAATATTAGTCTGAAGAGAAAAAATGAACTTCCGGTGTTATGGAACATTATTTTTGTTTATGGAGAATTGCTAAACGTATAATTCATTTAAAAATTAAAACTCAAAACCAAAAATACTTGGCTCTTTTCGGTATGAATGAAGATCAAGGTACATTTGGCGTTTGGCGACTTTGAAACTGTTTACTCACTACCTGAACTACAAGCAACGATAAAAGTAAAAATTTTACCCTCCCCCCCCCGACTGACTGACACGCAACTGTAGAATCAAGAGGGAAAATTGAAAATTCTTTTAAAAGCCTTATACTATTAAAAATCAATGTCAAGTATTTTATTTGCCATTAAATAGAAACTGGCAACAGATAAAAATTTTAAATCGTTGAGTTTTATTTCCTTGGCCAACAATGAATTCGGTTGTCAATCGCGTGAATAAAGGCTTATCCGTAATAAAAATCTGCTCTAAAAAACGTTATAATTCGAATTCCATGAAACATTGAAGTTCCAAGCACATTCCATCAGACGCGGAAAAATATTCTCTTTATTTTGGTATTAAATTGAAAAATTTTTTAACTATGTTTTTGCTGCAAAAATCGCGAAAACCTTTTTAGTCCAGTCAAATTAGGTCAGGACCCGGACATTCAAAGAAAAAGAATGTACACTTATACCATGGTGTTCAGTATCATGAGGACATAACGTACCAAAAAGTTCCAAGAGTTTGAGCGCCGGGTTTAGGAGTTAAGGGGGTACAAAGAAGGGGGTCAAATGCAGATTATTGCTTCATTTCAGCTGTATCTCCAACACTATTCCTTTTCATGAAAGGGTAATTGAATAAAAGTTGAAGATTGTACAAAGGACTAATATTGCAAATAATATTTTTACACAAATCCGTCATTGGGGAGGGGGATTCCCCCCCCCAACGGATTTTGTGTTATAAAATGTACAAATGCAAAAGTTTCATTGCAGGTATTTTAGTGTTTTTAAAAAATTTTGAGTGCATTTCCGTTGCCCCCTCCCTTTTCTCCCCCCCCCAAACTCAGTTAGGACAAAACACAAGCTTTTGTCGTGTTTCTGCTTAATTTCAATGTCTATTTCTACCAAATATTTCATCAGATAAAATTGAATGAAGGAAAGTACTTTAAAGTATGATCCAGATTTAGATGTCGTGTGGTTTTTTTTTAGTATTGTCTTATTTCTCAGTAATTTTACTGTAATTTGAATGATTTGTTCAAAAGTGTTTAGTTTTGATAACTTAAATACTTTACTTCCTTATTATTCAGTCTTTGAAATTTCATGAAAGGTTTTAATTTCCTGGTTTTAAATGATTAAACCACACCTTTAAATCTTTATTGGATAACTTCATAAGACGCTGTATTTTTTATAAATGACGTTTAACTTCTTAGTTAGAATTTCATAATTTCAATAATGGGCATTTTATGCTTGTGACAAAAACACATTTAGGTATTACCTTTTTTTTCGATTTTGAATCACGTTTTATATTTTCTGTCATTTTGGCTCATTTTTCTTTTTCTATAATTAGAGTCATAAATTTGGCACAAAATTTGTCAGGACCACGGAGGTATCTCAATGTGACTTTTTTAACAATTTAGTTTTGCACTTGAATTTCATTTGCGATTAAAGTTTTCTCAGAATTCCTTAATTTGGAGACTAAAAAGTCTTTACATTCTTTAAAATGTTTATCAAATAAAATGCTATCAAAGTTTTTCCTCGTTCAAGAAAAATATTTAAAACACGATCAAATACCAGAAGAACCTGTGATTTGCGGCAGATTTCGAGGAAGATTCAATAATTATTATTTCACCAACCTTTATGTTACACCAACAGAAGATATACGAATTCCTCTAAGTAATCTCGGAAGTCTTTTAAAAAATATTCCAACTAAAAGCATTATAATTATGGGGGATTTCAATAGTAAAAGCAACTCCTCTGGGAATATGCTGGTGAAAACCCAAGAGGAAGAAGAGTAATTAATTTTTATCGAGCGGGAAATCTGCAAAACGAAGAGAAAACACAAAATATTTTTATAGACAGGCCGAGTACCGTCTGAAGTGGGGAAGCTCTTTCTCATTTCAGGGCCCCATAAATTTTAAGAAAATTTTTCTAAAAATTTAACGCAAATTTAAATAAAATTCATTGTTGCTGCAGGGTACAGGTGTTATTTTAAAAAGTGACCCTGCAAAATTCAGATTGATGTTAATCCCCTCCTCCCACCCAACACATAGAATTTTTGTATATTACATACAAACGTAATTCTGTTATTCTCAACAATGAAGGGCGGTTAGATTAGTTGCTGAAATTGATGTATCATATCACAAAATTAATCGTTATAAAAGTGCATTGTAATAGTTGGGACAAATTTGATTGAACCAGCTCTAATGTTTGCAGTACCTTTAAAAGCTCAATCTGGAATTTTTAAGCAATTTTTCATTAATTTTTGGCGTCCTGAAAATTTTGAGGGGAAGCTCTAGCAGCGCGAGCCTTTTGGGTAATCAAACCCCAACGTCCTACCTTTCAGAATTTAAAAAACTTCATATTTTCTACACATTCAACATTCATTCGGGGACGTTGGATTCACACCGAGACCCAAAAACAGGCGTACAGAGCAGTACAATGTATAAATTGCAATCTTTCGATGAAAATTTTCTTTCATTTTCATCCTTCAAATTTTCAGAACAGTTGTGTGTGTATGTGCTTTCATTACTGTATTTTCAAATTTTGAGGATTCTTACTTATTTGTGAGCATAATATACATTCATATTTTATTTCTTTTTTATTAAAAAGAATTCGTTTAAAATTTACAATTAGGCGATTCCTGTTAAGCTATTTCTATTAATTAACATTCGCAAAAGTTCTTCAGTAATATGTGTTAAGTTTCTATAGTTCCTCAAATTTTATACTATACTAGTGGCACCCGCACGGCTTTGCCCATAGTAGAAAATTAAAAGGTATTTTGGTTCGCCTGTATATTTACAAATAATGTATGATGAATTTTTCGCCAATCGGCTTGCCAATGTTACAGTTTTACGTTATGATTACTTTGTAATTTACTCGTCCATCTTATGATAATTTTGCTCAGGAAAATGTTCTTAAAATTGAATAGAAGAAGAACAAAATCAAATTTTCGAAAAATCGCTTTGAGGCGTACACTCCTATACTACAAACTAATTCTGTGCCAAATTTCATGAAAATTGGCCGAACGGTCTAGGCGCTATGCACGTCAGAGATTTTGATAGACAGCGAGGATAGACAGAGATCCAGACAGAGAGACTTTCAGCTTTATTATTAGTAAAGAGGAGAACAAAATCATTTTCAGCTTTTAAATTTTTTATTTATTGCTTTTTATTTAGTGCTCTAAAGTTTTTTGGTTTCTTGGGAAAAGGATCCTCCTCAGTGGTATATCCCCCTCCCGCATCGCTGGATCTGCGGGTACGTAGATTCGGGCTTGCGTACAGGAGAAATAATTCTCAATGTACGCCGTGAAAATTTATAACCGGAAAAAAAAAAAGAAAAAACACTTGAAATATAGCATCGCTATTAATTTTCTTAGTCTTTCATAACCGACGGCAAAAATGAACTTATGAAATTTCATATTCTTCAGCACAGCTCTGAAAAATCCAATAAAAGAGCACTTCGGAATTTATTTCTTATTCGATAAATCTAAGTGTCAACGTTATTTTGGATCGAGATACGCATAACTAAGCCAGTCATTTCATTTACTTGGGGGGGGGGAGGAAATACAGTCGGACCTCCATATATCGAAGTAGCAAATTTCCGGAAAAAAATTCGATATATAGAAATTTCGATACATAGAAACGATCTTATTTTATCGTACAAATCTCCTAAAACACTAAAATTAAAGCAAATTTTCGTGTATAAAGCCCAATTTCTAATTTATATGAGCATCGGATTAAATGAAAGTTGAAAAATAAAAAAATAACAGAAATTAAATTTTTGCGCCGTCATACATCGTCATTTTTCGGCAATTAACTTGATTCGCAACATTACGGGGCTTTCGTTTTGACTGTGTAATCGAGAGAAAAGTAAAAAATCAATCTATTTAACTTGAATGATTTTTACTGAAGCTAAAAAGACTAAAAAAATAATCAACAGACAAAAGGGATAACTTGAAACTGATTTTACAGTGTTACTGGTTACAACTTAGATTTGAAATAAACTTGAGGGAATTTAAGAACTCCAGAACGGAACAACGACCTATCTACACACCCCTCAAACCCAGATTTCTTAGCAACCTTTAGTGAACATAATTTTCTCCCCTAATTTTCATTTTTCATGAGACAAACAGTCTGAAGTGGAAAAAAAATCTACGAATGTCTCGACATTTTTTTTTCAATATATAGAGATTTTTTCGATATATAGAAACAATTTTTCTATGTAATGAACATAGAAATTTGCTGGGATTTCGATAGATAAAAAATTTCGATATGTGGAAGTTCGATATATGGAGGTTCGACTGTACACTCAAAATTGTCATTTTAAAAACACTAAAATACTCAGAATTTTTATACAATGCATAACACAAAATCCGTGGGAGGGGGAACCCCCCCCCCCCTTCAATGACGGATTTGTGTAAAAATATTACTTGCAATATTAGTCCTTTGTACAATCTTCAACTTTTGTTCAATTACCCTTTCATGAAAAGGAATAGTGTTGGAGATACAGCTGAAATGAAGCAATAATCTGCATTTTGACCCCCTTCTTTGTCCCCCCTTAACTCCCAAACCCGACGCTCAAACTCTTGGGACTTTTTGGTACGTTATGTCCTCATGATACTGAACAGCTTGGTATAGGTGCACATTCTTTTTTTTTTTTTTTTTTTGAATGTCCGGGTTCGGCCCTTTTTCGACCTAATTTGACTAGACTATTTAGAGGTTTTTATTTAATATCTTCGTTAATTAATGCCATCCAAAGATGCAACCAGGCTAAGAACACTCTCGATTAACTCTCCTTTCGAACAATTTTTTTTTTCAAAATCGGTCCATTTGTTTAGATGCTAGAGTGCCACAGACAAATACACAGACACGTCAAACCTATAAACCTCTTCCTTTGTGTGTCGAGGGTTAAAAACAGAAAAATGTCATTTTCATCCGCTCCTTGTTTGCTCCTCATTTTACACTCTATTGGAACTTTTATTGCTTTTAAATTGCGTCATAAAATATATTGCAGATTGTTTTACCTTTAGTCGAGCTTTTAATATTGTTAAATTTAGATTGCGGATTGTTTTTACATTTTAATGGAACTTAATGTCTTGCTTTATTCTTTTAGTGGATTATTTGACATTTTATTGGTTTTATTCATTTGTTTGTCGGATTATTTTACATTCAATTCGCAACTCCAGAGCTCGAATACGCTACCTTGCGGTGATTAATAATACTAAAGAAAAAGGTAAAACATTCCATTCCACGTGTTTTCTTTGGGATAAATTACAGGCTTCAGACAGTTTGTGCTGTAATAAAATTTCAGAAGAATAGAAAAGAAAGCTTCACAAAAACACGATGAAAAATTACTCTCATTCACTAAGCGTCAAAGCAAGTTATAAGTTACGGCGTGCGTTTGTTTTACCTTTTTCATCCGCCATTAGACAGTGGCTGCAACGCCCCCTGTAGTTTATTGGAGTTGCGAATGGAGCTTGTGATTTTGTTTAATGGCTTGTTTTGTTTAAAAATAACTTTAAAAGATGAAGTAAAGTATGATGTCGCCAATAAAGTACTTTCCATGTAACCGTCTACTGCATTTATTGGATACTAATTATCTCATAAAATTTAAAACTAAAATCACAAGATATTTATGTTTGAAATACAGAAGTTGTAGGGCTTTTGAACGAAATTTTAACTAATTTCTGAAATGACATTCAAATATTTTTCATCTGAACTGTTTACTTGTTTTCTGATTTTTTAAGGGAAAACTTTAGTTAAACTTACGCATCATTTTGATAAACTGAGGAGCGTATATGTCCACAGATGTTTGCTCTAAGTAGCCGAGAACCCTTCTTGAATAAATAGTTCTTCTGGAAAGCAAAATGGCTTTGATATTCTCCGGGAAGATATTACATCTGCAATATTTAATTTTCAGGAAGTGGCTGTTGACTTAAATGCTCATCAGCAGCTTTTCCTTGAAGTTAAAATTTGCCATTGCGCAATTTATTTAATTCGGAAGCGTTCGCAGTGAAGTGAAGACAGACTTTCCCCTTAAGTAAAGTGTTGGAACGAAATTTCGCAATTGCTTTGAGTGTTGAAAGTAATATAACACTTTGAAAACCTTTTTTTCGAGCGCTTAACATATTATTTGGCACTCTAGTTCCATTACGAGAGATGCACCCAATAAGTTTCAAGAATTTAAAAAATATTATGAGCAAAATGTTTACCTGTTTTATACTATGGGCAAGTCCATGAAACTAGGCACATTACAGTAGAAAAAAAAAAACCTTCATAGTATCAGAAATTTTTTTCTTTCATATGAGGTAAAAAAGACTATTTTATAAAACTTTGCGAAAAAGGTTATAAACACATTTTTTGGAAGTTTTATAGGCAAATTTTTACAACAGTACTCAGTGCCCATGTGTCATTGTATTAGCAGTTCTAAAAGTTAATCTTTTTTTTTTCACTTAGGAAATTAATTGTTATGTCTACAATCTTATTTTTTATTGAAATTTAGTTTACACAGGAATAAATTAGATCAACAAAGATACTTTAAACTGTTATAACTGTCTTGTAACAATTTTTTTTGAACTACGCCTCATACCCACTAATGTAACATCAGTCACAAAATTGTACAAAAGTTTGCATTACTTAAACAAAAACAAACCCAAGTTTATTAAAAGTCATATTCTCTTAATTTATGACGATATCTTTAATATTGATCCCTTAAATATTAAGAAATAGTTGAATTTAATTATTTAAAACTTATTTAAAATATGTAACATCAGCCACAGTAATATCATTCACATTTCTCTTTCAGGGTTCGTACGTTCCTTCAAAACTCCTCCAATACTCCTTCATTTAGGAAATTTTTTCGATTGGCCCTTCAAACTCCTTCATTTTGGTTTTAACTCCTTCAAAACTCCTTCTTTTTTAGTTCAAGACTACATAACGTTCCTCTATGACAGTAACTTAAAATACTTTGATCGACAACTTAACTTCGTCACAAGAGTGAAGATATAAGGGCAGTTTCAATGTAATAACTTCGTTTATTTTTTTATAAAGTTGTGATTTACAACTTAATCCTAGAAGTCGTAAAAGTTGAAGGTGAAAATATTATTAGATGGACTAAGACATTTCATAAGTGAAGTAAAACATGCTTAAATGGTGCTTGGCTATTTTTTGAAGTTTTGTGATTATTGTTTTACCCTCCACCACACTCTCATCAGCAAAAGTCAGGTTGAATAATTATTATTTAAATTTTTAAAAATACATAAATAGATGTACTTCATTAAGTGATTGTGTTAAAAGAACATTTGTTTGGTAAATCACAGTTATAATATTGTAAAAAGGTCATCACAAGTGATGTCATGCCTTGAGGGGAAGAGAGACGGGTTCATGAAATTGTGACAAGAGGAAGAGATAGGAGGACATTAAGTGACATCACACAGTTATTGTAACAATATGTTTATGAAAAATATGACGTGTGACAAGAGGAGGAGTAGGTGAAGTGTGACACATAATGACCAAAGGGGGTCAAATATGTGAAAAAAGTGCTATCATTTGATGATAGTCAATCGATACTCCTTCAAAATCTCATTTTATTTCTTCAAAACTCCTCCAAAACTCCTTCACTTTATTTCTGAAATTGAGTACAAACCCTGTCTTTTCATTAATAAACCTCAAACAAATTGCACAAAAGACATTGACTGCTGCAGAAAGGCGAAAAAGGAGGCAAGATAATTAAGAAATAAAGGAAAACACGAAAATTACAAACAGTAAAACAGAGGAGAAGCTAAAAAGAGCGGAGGATAAAAAATAAATAAAATACTTTAAAAAAACCTAGCATAATTACCAAAGTTAGTTCATAATAAAACTAAAAAGAGAAATTAGGTAAAGAAGTGGAATTAGAGTAGAAAAAATTAAAAGTATTGAAGTCCCACCTTGGTAAAATCTGTTCGTCATTCAAAGTGCTCTTTGTTATATCTTCACAAAAGAAAACTGCAGCTGTAAAACAATTTTCCAACTTGAAATTTGACAAACAGTTACTCCTAGTTCTCCATGTATTCTATTTGAATAAAAGTGCTACATCATTGATACAGAAATATTTCTAAATGTCACAGCTCCATGCAAATTTCAGAGCTATCACCATCCGACTTGCAGTTATGTTATAAAGAGTTATATTTGAGCATTATTTTTAACGCTCAATTTTCTGAATTAAAAAAATTTAGAAGCTGCAGCAGGTGTTTAGCAACAACACTTTTTTTACAGTAAAGGAGGGAATCACTTTCAGCAGAACATGTTCTAAAATTGTTGGCTGCAACTGGAGAATGGGTTATTGAGGAATATGAGAAACAATTATATCACGAGAAGTTAGAATCATTGAAATTGAAAACTAGGAGTATTTAGTAATTGTCAAGATTCAAGCAGAAAAACATTGGAAATAGCCTATCAATGCGGATGAAATTTATTATTCACAAAGTAATAAAAATTAAAGAGAAATGAATAAAATATTTAGCGCACTAGATGTAGTAAATGCAAGAGGACTTTTCATTTTGTGAAATACATTGAAAATATATCTTTTAAAACTTTATAAATATACTTTTTTTGTAATTTAAATACATTTTAAAATTTTAAACAAAACATATGCTGATTTTATTTTCAAAGAGAAATAATTTATGATTGCAGCAACTTATTGTAAATGTAACATCAGTCACAAAATCTTTGTATCATCAGTCACGGGTGTTCAATAATTTTCATACTTTCAGTTTTTAAGTTTTTTCAATAAAACAAAGTATTTTCATCAAGTCTAAAATCTCTATTTTAAGGGGAAGAAATCTGTTGAGATTTTACGTTATTAGTTTGAAGAGAATTTCAAATTATATATACATAAGTCACTTTTCTCAATGTCTCTTCTGCGTAACATCAGTCACGATCTTTCATTCCCCATAATGTCGTACAAAAAAAAAAAAAAAAATCAAGTCTGAAAACAAGTGTGGGGGCAGTGATGTACCATATCATGATATTTTAGATCAATTTCAGAAGAAACCAAATTTAATTCTAAGAGCGCTGAATTTATAAGTTAAAAATAGCGTCAAATTGTAACGACAGTCACCGTGGACAGACCCCTATTTTTCCAGTTGAAAATTCTTGCATTCAACGTTGAAACTAAATTATTTTCCCTTCTAAAACCAATATTGAAAACAATACTTTTGAAAGGACTTAAAATTTTACTTAGTGCAAATACATTAAACCTTTCTCTTGAGAAGAATGATTGCGCAACCAAACATTTTAAGGTTGAATTTCGAACAAGCCAGATTTTTCTCAGAAGCGGGGGCGGGGGGGGGAGGTCAACCATAGCAGTTTTTAAATGTAAATATAATTCATTTAAAAATTCGAAAACTGTTACCATTCTGAGGGGTAAGGTCAGGCCCGTCATTTGATCGATCCCCCCTAAATTTTAGAAGCATTATGAAATTAGTACATATTTTGTGGTTTTTTCCAAATAAAATGTATTGAACACAAACCCTCACCCCCTCTGGAAAAATTTCAAATGATGGTCCTGGGTGAGCTCTACCCCTCTTCTCGTAGCGACCCTGTGTAGCGACCTTATTGGTAACATTTACGCTTTCATCAGGATTTAGACCTTTGCTTTGGATAAGGACCGACTAAGCCCCTGTGTTACTGATGTGTGAAATGGTTGTTGGGACAAGTTATCTAATCCTCATCCAGATTTCCTGATTTTTTTCATATTTAATGCCTTGCACTGTAAAAAAAATTCCGAAACGTTACTGAGTATTTCCGTGTAACGTTTCAGGATTTCAATGGTTTTTATCCACTTCCTGTATCATTGTCAAAAAACTTCCTGAATTGCTACAAGTTGCACAAATTCAGACTGCTCACTGTTGCGAAAAATATTTTTAGCTCCCAGTTTAAAGATTAACGGAGCGTATTTATGAAGTGTAACGGCTTCAGTTTAATTGCGGCCCGTCCATGCTGATTAAGATCCAAAGGGAGTGAATAAGTATGGACTACGTTGCTTTGCAAAAATTGCAGGCGAGAAAAAGTACTTGCTTGCAATTCTGGTTTAGGGAGCCAAGCTATTATACCTACCTAAGTTTAGTCTAAAGTTCGAGAAACACGACTGACTTCAAATGGGAAGATTTATAAAATTTTCTATAGGCTTCCGGGATGAATTCAGGAAGATTACTGAATTTTAGCGGAAAACGTTCCTGGTTTTTGTAAGGTATCTGGCTGGCAGAAATTGGGTACATCAGCTGCCCATTGTTTTCCAGGAGCGTTTCTAAATCGTTTTTATAGTGTAATACGAACAGTAATGCTTAGACGTTCTTCAGATAAGTAGTTTTTAACTCAGGTTGTTTCCAACTATTTCCAAATAATCTTTTCTTGGCACTACACCATACCATAATGCTCTAGAGACCTCTCATACCTATCATTTTACATCATTTATCATTGCCTGACGCTGTAAACCCCGTTAAAAACAAAAGTTGGAAAAATGTCTTTTTTTTTTCTCATTTTTTGCTAATTCTTCAAATAAAGCTTTTTTCAACGATGAGGCAAGATTTGCATAAATTAAACAAACAGAATTAAAATAAACCGCCAAAATTTGAACGGAATTTACAATTGAAATCATCGAAATACTGTCTGACCCCGGATTGCATGGAATTTTCAAACGTCCAGATGTGACGAATCTATGTGAATGAGGGGGAAAAGTAAAAATTTGATGCGTGTATTCCGCTCATTTGAATGAGACTCTGCTTCTGCAAAAGCTGACATCGGTAAAAAAATGATAGATTCGTCCATTTCCGGCTGTAAAACGGATGTTTTTCTTTCCATACAATCCGTGGTCAGACAGTAATGATAACTTCCTTGTCTCGACTACAACATCGTACGAAAATCTTTCATTTCGCCAAAAAGAGAAAAACAGCCAAAAACGTGAAAGTCGATTTTCTCAGATAAACCTTTTTGTCACTAAACAAACCCTCCCTCTAAATTCAAATTTAAAATGCAGTAGAACCTCCATTATTCGAACCTTGATCAACCGAAACTCTCCGTTAAAAGAAGTCGGTCTCGTCTTCATTTTTTTTCACTTTCTACTATCATTCAAAATTTTCTTTTAACAAACACGCCTTTTAAAGTTTTTTTTTCCCCGCACATTCGTTTCGTATGCAAGTCGTCCTTTCCAATCTAAGAGTGCAGGTAATACTAAGACGAAGTTGGCAAATGCTTTTGCCGAATTTTTCAATTAACGCAGTTGAAAATGCTACAGACGTTGTGAAAGATAGTGTTGCTGAATTTTTAGCACGATGAAAGGTTTTGAAAATTGTAAAGATAGAGAAATCACAGATTGGTTGAATAGGGAAGTTGCAACCTATTATATGCTCATATTTTGGCTATTGAATATTGTTAATTGACCCTCAACACTGAAAAATTCACCATCGCCGAATTTTAAAACACCGCGGTTGATTTTTAATGAATTTTTAAAAATCCACGCGCAAAAGTGCGCCCTTCATAAACGTCACGAGCCTACGTCACAGGGCGCGAATGGGCAGCCTTCCGCCGAAGATCCCTTGTTTTCGCTAGGAACATTTTGAGCACGCTGATATTTTTACTTTTTAGAAATTCAATAATCCTTTTGAACACACTATGGAGACCGGATTCGTTAAAGCACAATCTAAATTATCTTCCTCATGTAACATCAATGATGATATTCAAATATTTCCGAGAGGATGAAAGGTTTAATGTTCCAGAAACGCGAGGAGTTTTAAATGCGAGGAGATAAGCCTTTTACGTTTCGTCTTCGAAGTCGAATGCGTGACCTTCGGCTTCTCCCCTATCAGAAGAGGGCATGACGTCACTTTCTATGCCATTTGACGTCACAAGCGCTTGAACTTTAAAAATTAATTTAAAAAAAAAACTACTTATCAAATCGCAAAATTTTTTTCACCTATGATGTTCATACATGTTACTCTATCATATAAAAATAAAATTGAAAAATTGAAAACTTCCCTATTGTCTTCCTTCCAGTTGCTCAATGAAGACGAATTAATAGCAGCAGTCCGAAATTCTCCGAAAGAAGAATGATAAGGATGATAGTGATTCTGGAGTAAATAAGATCATTAACAGTGATGCTTTTGAGTGTTTCTAAAAATGCCTTGTTTGGTTGGAACAACAGGAACAGTGACTCCTCTGAACTCATGCTTTTAACAATACTTCGGGATAGAGCTGCACGGCAGAAGGGTGGCCAATTTATACCAGGTGAAGCTTCCATCTAAACGATTGTAAGTTTTTGTTTCAGAGATAAATTTATTATTAGTTATAATTTTATTCCATTTAATTTAATAAATAAAATAGTCATAATAACAGCTCAAAGACGACACTGCATATTAAACTAGATTATTATTGATGAATTCTCGATTATCCGAAAATTTCGATTATCCGAAGTAGGTTCGGTCCCAATTACTTCGGATAATCGAGGTTCTACAGTAGATAGAATATTTCCATAAAGTTTCAATTCAATTTTCAAGTGGATCCTAAATAGAAATGGAGATTTAAATGCCTAAACGAGCTGTTTGGGTAAACAATCAATCACTTAGTGCTGAAAATTACGACTTTATTTTCCTTCATGATGATGGAGTGACATTCATCAAATTTAGGGAAGCATTAAGAGCTGTTATGAATTGTAGGAATAGAATTTAGGTGTAACGTTTCTTATGTGGCAACAGTAATTATGGACTCACTTGACCACAATGGTGGCATCCGCACTCCTTTTGTTGTATATTTTATAGTTGGAAGATTTGGGAAATGTTAGAAGCTATTTTCATCAATATGCCAGTGTTGTACATCATTCGTATTTGAAAATATGAGTTGAAAACATAAATTTTATATGAGCGTAGAAACATATATTGAAGCAGAAAGTACTAAAAATTTGTAGAATTAAAATTGTCCACTTATTTGGAATTATATTTTTGCTACATTTGGTCTGTTTAATATTAGAAAACGAGCTGATGTGTGCATCACATGACTTCCTTTTACTCCAATTTAATGTAATTTTCCCATTATTGGTAATTTTAATGTGATTCAATAGTTTATTCTCTAAATATCACCAACAGTGGCCAAATTGAAACCAGATTAAAAAAAAAACCCGCCAAATTTGTCGCCAAGTTGGCGGCAAAACACTGGCGATATATTGCCAAGCGTCCGCCAAATTATAACACCACTTGAGTTTAAATCGAAATTAACAATGATTTCCCCCCCAAAAAGGATCAAAAGACCCCCTTAAAAGCACCCGAATGCTACCAAAAGCGGCACAACTAGACCTCACTAGGAGTCTACGTGCCAAGTTTCAACTTTCTAGGACATACCGTTCTTGAGTTATGCGACATACATACACACATCCGCATATCCGCAAATACATACATACGTACATGCAGACGTCACGAGAAAACTCGTTGTAACTAACTCGGGAATCGTCAAAATGGATATTTCGTGTGTCTATACGTTCTTAGGCACTTATCCACGTGTGGTCGAGTCGAAAAAAAAAACCTCAACATTCATTCGGGGGTGAGCAAAATGGAAATCAAGGTCGATTTTTGAGTGAAAATTTTTTCGCGAATACAATATTTCCTTTTTACTTCCTTTTACAAAAAAGGAAGTATTGTATTCGCGAAAAAATTTTCACTCAAAAATCGCCCTTAATTTCCATTTTGCTCACCCCCAAATGAATGTTGAGTTTTTTTTTCGATTCGACCACATGCGGAAAAGTGCCTAAGAATGCATAGACACGCGAAATATCCATTTTGACCATCACCGAGGTAATTACAACGACTTTTCTCGTGACGTCTGTATGTATGTGCGTATGTGTGTATGTGCGTATGTGCGTATGTGCGTATGTGCGTATGTATCTCGCATAACTCAAAAATGGTATGTCCTAGAAAGTTGAAATTTGGTACATAGACTCGTAGTGGGGTCTAGTTGTGCACCTCCCCTTTTGGTTGCTTTCGGATGTTCCTAAGGGGGTCTTTTGCACCTTTTTGGGGGGAAATCATTGTTAATTTCGATGTAAACTCAAGTGGCGTTATAATTTGTCGGACACTTGGCGATATATCGCCAGTCTTTTGGTCGCCAAGTTTTGTCGCCAACTTGGCGACAAATTTGGCGGAGTTTTTTTTTTTTTTGGTTTCAATTTGGCCATTGTTGGTGATATTTAGAGAATAAATATTGAATCACATTAAAATAGCGAATAATGGGGAAATGACATTAAATTGGAGTAAAAGGAAGTCATGTGATGCACACATCAGCTCGTTTGTAAAAGGAAGTAAAAAGTTAACCTAGTTATGGACAGACGATTACGGGTTTAAATTCAACTCTATTAAATACATTCCAGTACCATCAAATCCTAAACAAACACATAACAAAGACTAAATATAATCTAAGGGTAGGAAACATGAGATAATGCTGTTAATGAATAAGTAACAAAAATTTTGTGTTTATTTTATTTTTATTCCTTTTTTAAATGTCCTTACGTAAATTATTTAGCGAAGCAGACTTTTGGAGAACATGACTTTACACATAAATACGGTGGCTATAAAAATCTCTCTTACGATAAATTGACGAAGGTTTGAACAACTGGATCTGATTCCAATCCCTAAACACTTTGTTTTGTGCGAACGCAACCAATGGGGTCGTTTCCAAAATTTTAAAAGTATTTTTTTCTGAAAGAGCGTGCTTAAAAACATAGGACCATTTTTTAAATAATTTGTTTAAGTTTAATATTAAAAAAAATACTTAAATCTGCGCTTTCATTGTTTACGCTTCTGTCGTGTGACGTCACAAATGATGAAACGCCATTTAGTGTTGCCATTCACAGCTCAAAATATTTAATTCGCATCTTTACTCATGTGTATTGGCAACGATATGGTTGATAGCAAGCGCAGAGCGCAATTTTAATTCGTTTATTGATTACTAGCATTCCCGTACCCGGCATTGCTCGCGTAATGGAATTAGCAGTGGTTAACAGTGCTTGGTGCACCTAGTTTCAAAAATCCCCCATAATAATTACTTATTACCTATAACTTTTTCTAATTTGGGGAGGATCCCGGGGCCCCTGGACTCCTTATATATATATGCCCTTGTCCTTAACCGATCTTTAACTGTTATCAACGATCCTTTTAAAGTATTGATTATCTTTGAAAACACAGGTCATCCACATTTTATTGTTATACCTATGTTTAAGCTAGAACTTCTTTGTATACAACATTTTTAGTTTTTTTTTCTGGTGCTAAAATTATTAAACTGCTTGATACTGGCTTTGGAGCAAGCTACATAACATTGGTCGTGTGAAAAAAAGTCTTCTCTTAAATCGATCCCTGCTACTTTTAATGTCTGTCCTTGTGACTTATTAATGGTTATTTCAAAGCAAACTTTAACAGGAAACTGCACTCTTCTAAATTCAAAAGAATAGTCCGCCTGTGATGATGTTCTTAAAAACTTCGTTTTGAAAAAATAAAAGCAAAAGACAGAAACATTATGATTTGACTTGAGAAAAGCCTCGAAGAATCACGTGTGAGAAACAAAAACAATATCAAATTTATAGTTCGCTATCGACCAAAAGTTGAGATGAAGTACTGAATAATGATTTGAGTGGAGGAAAGCCTTTGAAAATAAGGGATTTGAATTTCAATGACAGGTTTTTAATTTCGCAGAAATTAAGGGGTTTTAATTAATTTCTCCCAAACTAACTGAGATTTCGAAAAATCCTTTCTTAGTGGTTACTTTTGTAATCATGCGGACATGCCTGCCAAATTTCAAGTCTGAAGCTTCAGCGGTTTCGGCTGTGCGTTGATATATATATTTATATGTATATATATATGTATATATATATGTTATCTCAGGACATTGATTTTTATATATTAAGATAATAACGTGGAAACGCAAACGCAGTGAAAAATGCACCTAAGGACATCATTTGTTACGTCACAAAGATCACGCCTTGTTTTTAAAGTCGGACATTTTAAAAAATTAATTAAAAAATTACTGTTGGGAAAATGAAAGTATTTTCTGGGCCCATTAATTTTTTTTTACTCATTCTATCAATTTCAGTGACTAAAAGTAGTACTTTTGACTGAAAGAAACAACCTCATTACATGTTGTTCTTTTACACAGTCAACTTTTGTCACTTCTATAAAAACAACTTGGTGTTCAGTCCACTAGAACAACAATTCTAGTTCAGACATTTTTACACGAAACACTTTCTTCAATAAAACTTTTATTTTATTATATTGCTCAATTTGTGATCTATCTTTCAATCTCTCGTATCTCTCTTTTACATCTGCAGTCAAACAAAATTGAAAAGTTTTGGACCAGGGGTTCCCAAACTTTTCCGATTCGCGACATCCTTTGTAAAATTAGAATTTTCTCGCGGCAGCCTAGTCTAGTTCTATTTTCACATATTTTTGTTACCATTGTTACTTTGCACCCTGTTGTAGACAATATTCCGCAATTTTCTACAATTTTCATCTTTCATTTAGCAATATTATTTGTTACTAAGTCGTCCAGATAATTTTGTCGCAATGGTGTATGAAATGTTTTCAGAAACTCGTCATGCTTGAAATTTGGATTTTAAATATTATTTATAATATTAATTTAAAAAAAATTTTAATATTTTCATTTGGTGAACTTAAGTTACATTTCCCAAATCTAAAAACTGTCGTTATAACGTATTGCATGTTATTTAGTCATTTTTATTTAAATGCACAAACAGTTTCTCATAGTTATGCTTCTTTTTAAAAAGAGAATCAAGAAACTAACAAAATAACGATGTAATTTTTAAAATACTTTGAAAGTTTCTTTCTCTTTTTGAAATTGTTATGCTGCAATAGCAGAAACTTTCCGCTTGTTTGAATTTTTAAAAAACATATAATTCGTAATATCTACCATTTATATGCGATTTTCTTCACTTCCTTGACCCTAGACCAACAAATAATTCTCTTCAATGGAAATATTTTACCTTTAAAAACATAAAATGTTTAAGCATTAGTTTTTGAATAGTTAGTTCTGAGAATAATCAAATAATTGAAGCTTAGTTTTGGACGTTATATTAGAATGAACGGTTCAATTCGGTCGCTCTCATGGACAGTAAAATGACATTGCATCTATGGAAAAGGAAATGGGACTTCATGCATCGGTCGCTATAACGGAAGGGTCGCAGTAATAAGAGGTCGTTCTATAGAGCGTTGACTGTATCATGATTTAAGAGGGAAAACAAACAATGCATCTGAAAATAATTCTGGATCATCTTGCTTTGGCTGTCCGCACATGCATTTAATGAACCCAATCATCTTACTACTATTACAAACGCGAAAGTTTGTATGTGTGGATGTATGGATATTTGTTACTCGGAAAATTTACAATAATATAGCTTATACATCAGAGTAACGCATAGGCTGTAATTTATGCATATATTATGTGAATTTTCCAAAATATATAACGATAAGTGTCAAGTACAGTGCTGGCCAAATTATTAGACTCAAGAGTTTTTGTTTTGTTTTGTTTTTTGTGCACTATTTGTTTTAAAATACTATTTATTTTACTGTTAAAGTACAGTACATACTGTACACTGATTATTAACGTTATTTTAGCATACTTTAATGTTTGCAGGTGGCAGCACTGTCTGCTTCGTTTATGTTCTTTGTTAATCTACCTACCAGGAACATAACCTTAATCAGCTTAAACAGTTCACTAGTTCTTTTTATTAGTGTGTTCTGTTATATTTAAAGTTAGTTTTAGGTAATTAGTGAGTATGTGTATGTGAGTATATATAATAGTGAGTATAAACAATTTTTTACCTCTTTTTTTAAAAAGTTAAGAAATGGTGTAAACCTTGTGAAAAGTAGGCCAAAAAGACTTAAAATGTTCATTAAGAACAAGGGAATGGTACTAAATATTAGATAATTATTTCACTGTTCATTAATGTGTCTATAGTTATGTAATCAATAAAAGAATTTGCTTTTAAAACAGTCTTAGTCTAATAATTTGGCCAGTAGGTAGTAAGTAGGAAAAAAATTCTGCCACCTGCGAGCTATTCTGGCGTGTGCGATCCTTTTATCAAAATTAGTACTTTCGTTGCTTCTGGTTTCTAAAAAATTGCGTTGCGAATTTGAGAAAAATTCTTTTTTTTTTTTTTTTTTTTGCGGGGGAGCTGGATTTTCTTTTTGTATTTGCAATGCGGATTTTAGTTTCAAACATTTTTTTCTAGGTGGAGCAGAATGATCATTTTATGTTGATTGTATAACGGTTAAATTATTTTTTCTACGGGGAACAGGATTTTCCATTTGTTCCAGATGTAATGTATTTTTTAATTAGATGCTATGAGGTTCAAAGTGAACTCAACAAGCATCTTGCGCCAGTTACAATAGTTCTGAAAATTGCTAGGCTGGTGATTAAACTGATACATTATTTCAAAAAGAAATTTGAACTCGTCTCCACATTTTTTAAAATCCGTTTTGAGGCGTTTCCTTTTTCTGATTTTGGATAGGTTATTTATTCATTAACAATTTATAGCATGAAAACGAATGATGAAACTTCTTTTGCAATTTCATTAATATTATTGAACATAGTGCTTAGAACAAGAACTAAATTATACATATCGCTCTATTTAGTACATAATATAAAACAAATGCACAATTTACCTTTATTTTCAGAAATTTCATGAATACAAATGAATTACGTTCAATAATTTATGATACAGGCGGATAAATACTAAATCAATACCTTAATTTTACTCCCTCAACTGAACTTTTCCATGTCATTAAATTCAGAATAATACGAAATAAGGGAAAATACTTACAGCACATTTAACAAACAAACAAAAAAAAAAAAAAAAAAAAAAAAAAAAAAAAAAAAAAGAACTCAAAGACTTTTATTATACCCATTATTCTCGGACGACCGTTGTCATTGAAATGTTGTTTTGTTATTGCTTGTACTGAATTTGAAAGGGAAAATGAATTTCAAAAAATAAATAAATAAATAAATAAATAAATAAATAAAATAATAAATAAATAAATAAAATAAATAAATGAATAAATAAGTATTCTGCTAGTTTGGGGCCATTTATTTTTCTTGTGAGTTAAAGATTCCATGGAACATGTCAGCGAATTTAATACTGTATCTTGCAGAAATGTTTAGCTCTGATAATATTTTACCAGTAAAGAAAGATGAACTAGTGCATGTCGTGAGGATTTTTGAACAGGTTGTGTACCAACAGTAAAACTAATGAATACCTTATTATTTTATTTGCTGAGAGCATAAAAGTTGCAACGCATCAAAACTTCTAGTCTTATTACACGGTGCAATCATCAACTTTTTCCTGCAACTCCATGTATTTCTACAAGGAAAAATTGCTTGGTGTTGCTGATAAGCGCATGCAATAATTGCACTTAATTAATTGCAGATTTTATCCAATGAGAATTCTCCAGACTGACATCAGTGACCTCAGCTATGTATACTCAGTGACGACTTCCAATACTTGTGGTAAACCTATAAGTGAGCGAAGAAAATTGCAAGAAGTTGCGCCAACTAAAGCTGCACCGTGTAATAAAACCATAACAAGCATTGACCTTGGAGTTAATAGTGTCGCGGTATTTGCAATACCGAAGAAGCAATTAAGATAAATATTAATCACAATGTGTGTTGCCGACTGTCGCTCAGTAGATTTTAGTTCATCTTTAAATCGAAAAGTAGCAATGGAAGAATTTTTACACCAACATTAATAAAGGTCAGTCTCATGCAACATTTCCTCAGGAGTTACTTATTAAACATAGAAGCCTAACTTGATACCAATATGAGCAGCAATTTTGGAAGCACTGAACTATTTCATGTTACTTCTAATAATAATAAAGAAAAAATTCTGATAAAAAATTGCATTCACGTTGATCCCACGAGAAAAACTTTTTCAAACTTGGAGCAGAGATTCGCCTTTAAAGATAGTTGGCTTCTCCAAGAAGTAGTTTTGTTCAACCTAAGTCTGAAATGTATTCCCTCAACGAGCTGGCAAGTGAAGTGGAAAATTATTTTGTTGAACATTTATTTTTATGTCTCGGTGGTACACAGCTACTTGACCGTATTCGTGGAAGGATCATTTACTCCCCCCTGCATATTTGATCTCGTCAGGAACCTATTTGTACAGATTTTGTGGTTTAAAATGCAATCTAGAGGAGTGGAGTTTGGTAATTTAGTATCTTATTTCACTAATAATATTCAAAACGTGCATGCACCAGCGTTGCGTACGAAGTATTATTATATGATCAACGCCATCTTCATATTCAGTGTCTTAAGTCCAGCCTTGTTCGGTATTTTCACTAGCGTCGCCTTATACTTCACGGAAGAACAAATTTATGTTCCTTACTGGACGTATGGAACATATTTTCCAAAACATAAACCACTTGAAATATTCCTGGTATCAGTGTCCATCACAGTTTACTACAGTCCATTCTTGGTTCCCAACATTGCATCTGCCCAGTTATGTGCTTTTAATATTGTGCTAAGTAGAACAATAGATGCTATAAAGAAGAACGTAAACTCACCAAGTATCTTGAATCAGTTGCAATATTACCACAGCATACATCGACTCCATAATAAGATTGAAAAGCATTACTCCCTCCTGATGATGTATATAATGCTAGTATACGCTATAGGCACGTTATTTTCTTTGTCTTTGAGCCTTGGACAAGCAGGATTCTCCTCGTTCATGGTCATTCACGAATGCATTATCTGCGCAGTTTTATGCTGCCTGTTTATTTTCTTGATCATCAATACCTCGTCGAGTGTAACGCTTTCTACCATTCGCTGGAAAAAGAGATTCCAATTGTTATTAAGCTCCGCAATGCTGAATGCAGATGCTCAGAGTCCTACGCGTATGAAGCAGCTGAAATTTCTCTCAAACATGGAGCCATTTTGTTACACCATTAATAACATGTTTCGAATTGATAGCTCTTTATTGGCCAGTTGTATTGGCTGCTTTTTTACGTATGGGTTTTTGATTGCAAAATTTAGTTGAAAAAATCATAATTTACGAGGGGGACCCAAAAGAAACCGGACTAATGGTGCGCTGCCAAACCTAGATGTAGTAGAGAGTTCTCCAGCTAGATGACCCCTGCTCAAGTAGAGACCTTCACAGACCAGCTGTGCAAGTGGCGTCAGTTTAGTTCATAACGTCTGATCGTAGTGTTGGTTTTCTCAGGTGTTATTGCTTTCCGCCTGCGAACTCATTATGACACATTTAAAAGCTTGAAATTTTGCTTCCTGCTTGAAAAGTCAGCAACGGAATAGCTTACCAAATGCTTCAACAAGCTTTTAAGAACGATGCTATGAATGGTACACAAGTTTTCGAGTGGTTTGGGCGCTTTAAACGTGGTAGCATGCGGCTGAAAGTCATGCTCGTTCTGAGTGACCTTCAATGTCTCGAATTAATGAAAACGTTGAAAAAATCAGTTGAAAAATCAATGAAAGTCATCGTTTTACGAATTACGAAATTTCGGAAGAAACAGGAGTGAGTTGAAGCTCGCGCAGGCGATCGGAAGAATGGTTCCTTCACCATGATAACGCTCGACGCACACTCAGCCTTCACTATTAAGTGCTACTTGGCCTCTCAGGGGTGGCCAGTCGTTCTTCACCCCGCGTATTCGCCAAACCTAGCCCCCTGTGACTTTTTTCCGTTCCCGAGGATGAAACATAACATAAAAAAGAAGCTTTTTGATGATGTAAAAACTACTTCGCAACGGGCGCTGTACATGGTTAAAGTTAAAGAGTTCCAGGGGAGCTTCTAATTGTGGAAAAAAGAATTAACGGGTGCATTGCATCTAATGATGAATACTTTAAATGAGAGTAAAGAAATTTTGTGAATAAACTGATCTATAAATATTTTAGAACAAAAATCCGGTTATTTTTGAGTAACCTCGTAATTGTACAGTAGAACCTCCATTAAGGGACACCTCTATTTAAGGGACACTTTTTCCGGTCCAAGTCCCTTTGAGTAGGGACTTCCATGTACTTACCTCTAATTAAGGGACACTCTATTTAAGGGATAGTCACAAAACAAAAAACAAAAAAAAAAAAGTGCAAGAAATAATGTATAAGCACATGAGAAATAGTGAATTTACTAGAATTCAAGTTTCACTTTTAATCTACAATGTAATCAAGGTAAGTTTGACATAAACATATGTGAAGGAAACAAGTAATGTATAGTAAAAAAACTTGCTGAAATTAACGTGCATAATTTGCCTTCTCAACAATTTATTCAAGTAGGTTCAGGGCCAAAGAAAAGTGCACAGCAACTAATTAACTTTTTATATAAAACTTAAAAAATTTGAACATTACTTGTAATTCATAGTATTACATTGTAAATTACATAACATAAAGCAAATAAATATAAGAATTACTTCAAAATTATTTCTGTATGCTACAAAACTTTGACATTACAAAATTTTTGATTAAATTGTCTTCTTTATCTTTACTAATAATAAAGCTGAAAGTCTCTCTGTCCGAGGATGTCTGTAGGATGTCTGGATGTCTGGATCTCCGTGACGCACATAGCACCTAGACCGTTTGGCCTATTTGCATGAAATTTGTCACAAAGTTAGTTTGTAGCATGGGGGTGTGCACCTCGAAGCGATTTTTCGAAAATTCGATGTGATTATTTTTCTATTCCAATTTTAAGAACAGAAGTATCATAAGATGGACGACTAAATTACGAAATTATCATAACGTGGAACCGTAACATGGGCACAAGCCAATTGGCGAGATACGAAATTATCATAGCGTGGAACCGTAACATGGGTACAAGCCAATTGGCGAGGAAATTCACCATACATTATTTGTAAATGTACAGCCGAACCAAAAGACCTTTTAATTTTTCTATTACGGGCAAAGCCGTGCGGGTACCACTAGCAATTAATAAAATAATGTAAACTTAGAAATTTGAATAATTATGAATTTCATTTAACATAATGAGACATTTTCAGTATTTAATCTTAAGTGTTAATAGTTAATGCTTATTGTGATATTATACTACCTAGTACACGGCATGCATCAATTCATCCACCTCCGAATAAGGGACATCTCTATTTAAGGGACAAAATATTTGGTCCCCTTAGTGTCCCTTACTGAGAGGTTCTACTGTAATTGCTAATTTTAAAATTAAATTTTAATTATTGTTTTGCCCAATAAGGAATAAGAAACACATAAGGTAAGCACGCCAGAAGTGGGCAGTGCTTTTTATTTTATTTTATTTTAAACTAATGATACCTTCGTACCTGCCATTTCTAGCTTAACCGGTGAAGGGTACCATGGTGGTTGAGGGGGAGGGAAAGAAACTGAAGGGAAAACTTGAAATACGTATACATATCGCATATACGCACATACCTATACATACATACATATATATAAATATATATATATACATATATATACATACATATATATACATACATATATATATATACATACATACACACATACACATACATACATACACATACATACATATATATACACATATACATTAAAAAAAAACATATATATAAGGGGGAAAAGTCTTGAAAAAGTTAATAGGTTCAAAGTGCTATATTGGGGCCAAGTAACTAGGAATTAATGAGAGAGAATACTGTTACATATATATCCTCGTATAAAATAAAAATATTAACAGAAAAGTAAATATACAAAAATATTTATAGTAAAAAGACTCTTGGTTAAAAGGTTGTATACATCCAAGTTGAAATGCCTAGTAACGGCCCACTGTAAACATGCCTAATAACAACATTTTTCAAAAAAGAGGAAGAAATGGCTTAGTGAAATCTAATACGCGTATCTGTTTCTTCCACCGATGTTTACAGAAGAGGATGAGAAGAAAGGCCAAAAACTGGCTTTCATTTTGGTGGCCACTTAAAGGTTTATATTTGAAAAATTAGGAGTCAAAAGTGCATCAAACGTACAGGAGGTATTACCTGGTATTAACTCCTGCACGTTTGAATTAGGGGACTATGATTGTAGAATATGATGCTTTTCGTTAAAAATAAACGCTTATCCCTGACACTAAATATAATTTAAGCGTAGGAAATATGAGTTACTGCTGTTAGTGTATAAATTACCGTTGTTCTAAGTTTATTTTTAAAAAAGCAATGCCTTTTTAACCGACTGCGCGTGCGCGACGCAAAAAAGGGTGTTTATGAGTCTATGTATGTGTTTATGAGTCTATGTATGTATATATGTATGTATGTTTGTTCCTATGTGGTGTTGCAGAGGCTAAACGCCATGGCAAATTTTGATGATTCTTACGTCAATCGATTTGTCTTAACCTTGGGAGCGTCCCTAAACACATCAGTAATCAAAATTCACCATATCAACAACCAGTCACCGTATTGTCAGTTCGGTATAGTGTTGCACGACACTGCGTCAAAAGTAGGTAGCGTAATCTTTTGTTTACCCTAAGTTTACTAATTCGATTTTCATCCCTAACATGCTGCATTTGTTTTTGTCGTGATTCAGGGGACTGAGTTTCGTTTCGCGGGGTGTACTTTCTTGAATGTTTTTTTTTTCGAGAAAGTTTTGACTGATGACGTTTCCGAGTTCGCGTCATTATGATTTATACAGGCTGTTTATGTAGCTGTTGCTGACTTAAGTTCGTGCATTTTTCTAAAGGTCAAGCATATGCAGCTTTAATCCAAGTTAGGTCCCTAGAGGGACTAATAATCAGTAGTTTAGACCACCGCAAGTTACTTAATAAGCTTCACGATATAAGCTCTCTCAATGAAATGACAAGATTGCGAAATTTACTGTCTTTTAATCATAATAACTAAATACGAGTAGATGAAAATTAACTAAAAAATGGAACAAAAAAATGCAAAACCAAACAGAAAAAAAATATAAGCCAGTAGTTTAGAATGTTGTTAAGAAGGATAGACCGGGGTACACGTTTACGCAGTGCCCTTTTTTCAAAACGAATTATAACCTGGAGAGCCAACAGTCATATCAGATTGATGCTGCTCCCTAGCAAATATCCTCACAAATTTTTGAGCATCAGTCGAGCTTCGGTCTAGCATGCAGAAAAAATAATATGTTTTCCTCCAAGGAGAGTAAATTTTGAGTTGAACGTTTTGAAGCTTATTGTGAATGAATAATACTTTGTTAAGAAAAAACAAATATATAAAAATTAGTAGAATTTTATCCTTTTTTGAGAATTGTATTTGTATGAACTGAAATGTTATTGAGCAATCACGATTGCTTATTGCTTTCACTTGACTGTTTTGGCGTCCTATCATTTTATTTTCCCACCGCCACCCTCCGCACCATCACCGTCGACCGGCTCCTCACGATGCTGCTCCTCTAGCGAAAGCCGTCTCCAGGTTGCATCCATGTCCTACACACACGCGCATACATACACAACTACACACACACACACACACACACACACACACACGCACACATACAGGCACACAAACACATACACACACATACACAAACACAAACATATACACATACAAACACATATACACGCGCATACATACAGACACCTACACATACATACAACTACCCACACATTCATGCCTGCACACAGACACAAACACATGTGACTACACACACATACACATACCCCGCCCCCACGCACACAAACACTCATACACACAACTACCAACACTCATGCCTGCACACAAACACACATGCCCACATACACATACCCTCTACACACAAACACACATACCCCCCACACACAAACACACACGCCTACATAGACACACACATTTGTGATTGCGAAAAACATAATTTGAATTCAAGATGACAAAATTAAAATTATTTTTTTATTTTTTTGCACGGTAAAAAGAAATCCAAACTGGGTAAAGGAGCAAGTTACCGCGTTGACGTCTGAGCACCTTTGCACTCGTTCTTACGGTGTCTTACTTCTAAACGTACCCTGACGTTTTTTTCGATCCGAACTGTTTCAACATTTTTTAGTATTTTCAGGCTATTTAGTTTCGAAAATCACCATTTAATTTTTAATTGAGTTAAAAATTCGTGTCTTAAAGCTTACACTCATGTAGTGCTGTCTTCATGCCCGTTCAGCTTTATTTTATACACTATTCAGTCTGAAATAAATTTGCTTCATTTTAACGATGGTAAGACATTATGTTCAAAACACTAAAAGGAACCACGTTAGGCTTCATAATAATTAAGCGCAAACGTGCCCCGTATCCGCGGCAAGTTTATGCAACTGACTTAGATTCAAAAACAGTTTTTTTAACGGTTAAAAGCACAAATTGAACAACAACTAAATATACCAATTTTGACTCCATTAACTGCTTTATAAAACCGCATTGTCTAAAACTTTCCAAGTTAAAGCATAAAACTTAGAAAATTCATTGAGAAAAATCCACGTAAATGTGCCCCGTTCTATACCCTACTATTGAATAACTACACCATTGAAAAAGTTTTATAATCGATACACAAATGAGACAAATCATAAACTCAAAAGCAGAATAGAAGGATCAACAGTCGGGGCTCATTACAATTTTACGGGGCTCCTTGATTGGTTAAAAATTAATAGGCCCCGACTGTTGATCCTTCTATTCTGCTTTTGATTTTATGGTTTGTCTTACTTGTGTATCGATTATAAATCTATTTCAATGTTGTAATTGTTCACTTAATAACATTCTAAACTATTGGGTTTACGTTTTTCCCCTTTTAGTTTTTTTGTTTTTTACGCAGTCGGTTTTTTTTTATTTGTATTATTAGTAATTATTTTTTATTTAACGCTTTTACATAAATTATTTGTGACCAATCGATCATGTGTAAATACAAGATTTATTTTTCTAATCGTACCATGGGATACCCTCAAAGAGCCTTCTAATTCTAAACACTAGCGAAGCCAGAATTTACCTTTGCGGGCGGATGGTTATAACAGCCCTTACACTACTTGAACCTAGAGTATTGGGATAGAAAATATATCTTAAAACCGTGAAGATTGTTCCCCAAACGCCCCTTTTCTTTGCCACTGATTTCAAGGGTTTGGTATGTCGACTAAGTTCGAAGAACACAGGTAGTGTCTAGTATTCCTATACTGGGCTCTATGCAGGAGTTCCGTACAACGTGTTTCACTGCCGTTGCTCTTTTAATGTAAGAGAAACAATTGCCCGCCATCTTCGCACAAAAATGAATATTATTAGAATGGGGAAAAAAAAAAAAAAAACGAGTGCTGAAGAGTTGCGATTGGTGAAAACTTGAAAAAGAAAAAGAAGGATTACTTTAATGGGATAGTATCTTCCAATTGCGCAACGAGCCTGAAAATTTTAAAAAGTGAAGAATTTCAATGTTTCTTTTATTTTTAAATAACTTCGCTTCGTTAGTTTTTCAGTTGCCATTTACAACTATTTTGCAAAAGAGCAAAATAGTTGTAGAGGGTACTGCAAGGAAAAAAAATAATTTCTCTATTTACAGATTAGGTTTCCCAAATACATTAATTTTGGCGAAAAATGCAATTTTTTAACGTATTTTTTTTTCGTAAATTTTAAAACATATTTGTATTATCTTGTAAGGATCCGCAATGACGTTAGTTTTGGAACAATAGTTATGGATATCAAAGTCTCTTTTGAGAAACAAAGTGCATGCTAGAATTAAAATTAAAAAAAAAAAAATTGAATTTTGACATTTTGAATTCAAATTATGTTTTTCGCAATCACGAGTGTGTGTATGTAGGCTTGTGTGCTTGTATGTGGGGGGTATGTGTGTGTAGGCATGTGTGTTTGTGTGTGTAGGTGTGTGTGTAGGTGTATGTGTATGTGTTTGTGTGTATGTGTGCGTGTGTGTGTGTAGTTGTGTATGTATGCACGTGTGTGTAGGATATGGACGCAACCTGGAGACGGTTTTCGCTATAGGAGCAGCATAGTGAGGAGCCGGTCGACGCGGCGGTGGTGCTGGCAGAGGGTGCTGGTGGGAAAATAAAATGATAGCACATCAAAACAGTCAAGTGAGAACAATAAGCAATCGGATTGTTCAAAAAAAAAAAAAAAAAAAAAACTATGCGAAGGAACGTGAAGAAAACGTAATTTTTATTTTCGCGTTGCTGAATTATCAGGAAAAAGTACTAAAATCGGATAATATATTCACATTGCGCAAATAAGAATTGAATATTGTTAAAATATGAACAATTTCAAAGCGCCCTTTTTTGAGCAATCGGGATTGCTTATTGCTTTCATTTGACTGTTTTTGGCGTTCTATCATCTTATTTTCCCCTCCGTCACCCTCCGCACCATCACCGTCGACCGGCTCCTCACGATGCTGCTCCTACAGCGAAAGCCGTCTCCAGAGCGCATCCATGTCCTACACACACGCGCATACATACACAACTACACACACACACGCACACAAACACATACATACACATACACACACATACACCTACACAAACACATACATACACATACACACACATACACCTACACAAACACATACATACACATACACACACATACACCTACACAAACACATACATACACATACACACACATACACCTACACAAACACATACATACACATACACACACATACACCTACACACAGACACAAACACATATGCCTACACACACATATATATATACCCACCCCCCACACACACATTCATACACACAACTACCCACACACTTATGCCACCACACAGACACAAACACACATGCCTACACACACATACACATACCCCCTGCACACAAACACACATACCCCTCACACACAAACACACACGCCTACATACACACCCTCGTGAATGCGAAAAACATAATTTGAATTCAAGATGTCAAAATTCAAATTAATTTTTTTTTAAATGTGATTTTTCCCCCCAAGTCGCTAAAGTGGGTTTTGCTCTTTTTTTTTCTTTTTTTTTGGTGCTATATGACAAAAACGTTGCAAAAGACTTCTACATAAGAAAAGTAATTATGCAGGGAGTTCAAACTCGAGGGAACTTTTGAGAGGATATCTTATGGTCGACTTAAAATTATCTCAGTTACTCTTCAGTTAATTTCTAATAGTACAAAATATGGAAAATATAGACCATTGCTGTTGAAAAAACAATTTCATTGACATAATATATCCGATGAAAGACTTCGATATACGTTTTTTTTTCGTAACGGTAATTAAGTGAGGTTACGACGGATAATTACTAGCGGAAATAGCTTTAGCATTGGAACTAGTTTATATATCTTAACTTTCTTAGAGTTCGCTTTTTACAGAAATATTTGTTGCCAATTTATTTATGTCTCTAAAACATAAATATGTTTTGTAACTCCTAGAAAAAAGACACGTTCTTGTTTGACATTTTGTTATTGAAGTGAAAAAACGCTGACGTAATGCCACTATTCAAGTGCTGAGTAAACCTTTTTTGTTTCGTATTTCTTTGTATGGAAATAAAAACCTTTTGAGTTAAATTATTTAAAAATACTGGTTGGATGTCATTCTATTGCATTTATATTCAAAATGCAAATGCTGTACACATCCTTTGCAAAATAAAAAAAAAAAAAAAAACTTTGTAACAACTATCGTTTAATTTTGTTGCCAAAACGAATTCCAAATATTTCGACGACTTATTATTAATAGGTACAATAAATGCATCCTTATAAAGATTCCGATTTTCATTTTCGTATCGTTTATCAAAGAAATCGGCATGAAATTTAGTTTTATTAACTTCTTAAGGCACGAATTGTTTCCAGAAAAACTGGCAAAATATGTTTTATTTATTTATATTTTATTTATTTATTATTATTTTTTTGACACAAAGTTAATATAGGGATTTGTTGTAAATTATTGTTCGCAAGTTTAGTTTGGGTGGGTGGGGAGGAGGGTGACTAGGAAGCAGGGGGTGAGGTAATGGTTATTTTCAAGAAAATGATATAACACAATGTATTTAAATACACCGCCAGCTCATTTATTCCATTCGAGGACTGCAGTTTCATGCTTTTTAGCACTCATCAACCCGGATTAGGATTATTACAAAATACGCAATTACAAAATACGTATGCCATAGTAAACCAATGTCAAAATTTGTCGTATTTTCAAAAAAAAAAGGTATGTTTTTTAGACAATTACTTTTTTTTCTTCTAATATTAAGATTTTAAGGGGCCATTCATTAATTACGTAATGGTCCCGAGGGAGAGGGGTGTTAGAAAAATCTCTACATACATTTGGGTGGGGGGGGGAGGGGTTCAAATCCATTCTTACGTAATATTTTCCAAGTCAATATTTTATATTAGAAACCACGCGGTCAAGTAGTTTTGCAATGATCATATATCATTTACGTCTGGAAGGTAAAAAAAAGCATAAGGATGAGCTGATTTTTACTTGGTTTACAAAGAATGAATAGTGTAAAATATGATAAAAGAATTGAGCTACGTATGGCACGTTCTGATTTTGATTATTATCGCATCATGTAATGTATTTGAAAGATAAAATTTTTTGATTTACTTTAAACTGGGAGATATAGCGTAAATGATCCTTTTCTAACAACATTTTATTATTTTGAAAAACCAAATGGAATCTGACGTAAGAATAGGGAGGGGGATTTGAAAACTCTTACGTACCCTTACAGGATGATGGGGGGAGACAAAAATTGCCAAAATATTCCTTAAGTAATTAATGAATTTTATGTTTCAATAACCTAATGTTTCAATGACAAAAAAAGAAGAAAAAAACACAAATTATCTGTAGTCGATAATTTATTAAAAAAAAAAAATTGAATTTTGACCTCTTGAATTCAAATTATGATTTTCGCAATCACGTGTGTGTGTATGTAGGCTTGTGTGTTTGTGTGTGGGGGAGTATGTGTGTGTAGTCACATGTGTTTGTGTCTGTGTGCAGGCATGAATGTGTGGGTAATTGTGTGTATGCGTGTGTGTATGTGTTTGTGTGTGTGTATGTGTTTGTGTGTGTATGTGTTTGTGTGTGTATGTGTTTGTGTGTATGTGTTTGTGTATGTGTGTGTAGGTGTGTTTGTGTGCGTGTGTGTGTGTAGTTGTGTATGTAAGCGCGTGACTGTTTGACATGGATGCAACCTGGAGACGGCTTTCGCTAGAGGAGCAGCATCGTGAGGAGCCGGTCGACGGTGATGGTGCGGAGCGTTGCGGTGGGAAAATAAAATGATAGGACGCCAAAAACAGTCAAATGAAAGCAATAAGCAATCGTGATTGCTCAAATAGAAAAAAAAAATTATTTTAGGGATACATTTGTCCCATATAACGGTTTTTAAGAGGTTAGCGGGGTACAAACTAATGAGACTCTCATACAGTAATGAATGAAAACAAAACAATTAATAATCCGAGTGATACCTACACAAAAGAGTCCCTACGTTGTTTACTGGATTCAGAGGAAGGAGAAAGTGAAACCAAAAGTTTTGAATAATACATCATGAATTAATCTGCTTGGTTTGAATCGCAAACAGACTTCCGTTTCGTAAAATATTTGCTCAGCCGGCTGGATCAGAGATGTATTGAAATGAGCTGAAAGTATGAAGAGCAAAAGATCGCATTTCGCTGGCAATTTCCGGTGAAGAGTTTACCCAGCCTGTTTATCAACCGAGCGGACAGCCATTATTGGCGCGTAGCACCCACGAAATTCCCTAAAACACTTGTGGCGCTGACGCTATTGGCTCCTTGCGGCTGGGGGAGGCATTTCTTTTTAAGTCTGATAAATTAATTCGCTTTAACGCGTGATGACATTCGTAGTTTGGTAGAATGAAGTCGATTGGTTCTCAGTAAACAAGGAATTCACTGTATAAAATATTCTTTTTATTTGACGCTTAAGGACCTACTAGTGTCTTCTTAGTTCAAAATGTATTTATAAATGATCGAAAACGAACAGTTTATGAATTATATATAACTTATAAATTGTATCCTCATACATACATACACTCCTGTTTGTGAAAATTGCAACACCATGAAGGAAGTATCTAGTTGAATGAAATTTAATACACAGTTGAGTCGTAATGGTACAAATAAATGATTACATTTTCAAACCAAACAAACAATAAAAAGAGATAGAAATTAGTATTTTGTGTGGCCGCCACGCGCCGCAATAAGAGCTGCTACACGACTCGGCATTGAGTGAAACAAAGTTTGACTATCTGACTGCGGAAAAGTATTCCATATTGTTTTTATGCGCAACCAAAGTTCGTCTGTCGAAGCAACAGGACGAGGATCACGAGCGAGACGCCGCCCAACGAAATCCCACACATGTTCAATCGGTGACATATCCGGAGAATATGCAGGCCAAGGAAGAAGCTGTACCTGCTGCGAATCAAGGTAGGATTTGTCAGTCCTGGCGACATGTGGACGGGCTTTATCCTGCTGGAATGCAGCCCCTTGCAGTCCTTGCAGGAAAGAAATAGCTTGGAGCTGTAAAACTTTGTTCATGTATCTGGTACTGTTCAAATTGTCCACAATTCGTAGCAATTGTGATCATCCATGATATGCAGTGGCACCCCAGACCATAACTCCGAGTGTTCGTCCACTGTGGCGTTCGATAATGCACTCCGGAATGTGCCGTTCACCGGCAAAGCGCCTGACACGAATTAAGCCATCATGGTTCCACAAATTGAAGCGGGATTCGTCAGAAAAGACGACCTGCTGCCAATCAGCACACCAGCTCCTATGCACATTGGCCCATTGTAGCCGCAGGCGGCGATGGTTTTGCGTGAGAGGAATCCTATCAAAAGAAATCCTTGCACGCATCCCACGCTGCAACAGACGTCTCCGAATTGATGAAGCACACAATGAAACACCTGTAGCTGTTGACCACTGTTCTGCCAATTGTCTAGAAGAAGCTGTGCGGTCCGTCAGCGCCATACGCACCAGGTGTCTGTCATCGCGAGCTGACGTCACATTTCGGGGTCCACTCCCGGTTTCCGAGCTGTCCGACCCTCGTCCGTCCACTGCTTCCAAACACGCATAATTGTGCTTCTGTTGCGCTGTACAGGAGCGGCTACTGTACGATAAGACAATCCAGCTTCACGAAGGCCGACGATTCTGCCCCGTTCAACCTCCGAAATTTGCTCAAATTCCGCTTTCTTTCGTCGAGGAGGCATAGTAAAGTTTCAGTTAACGTTTACTCTAGCATATAACCACGATAATCACACACGACTCGCTACAGCCGTCTATTTATATTCGGTTCGATCCGCCGTTCGGAGGGCGCTGCTCAGCATACGCATGCGCTACCGGTCTGCAATTCTAATCATTTGCATATCATGCCCTACTTTACATTTCCTGCAATTTTCAGCTCACTCGCGTAAATCCTTCGTGGTGTTGCAATTTTCACAAACAGGAGTGTATAATAGCCAAAATCACTGATCGAATAATGCTCTGATATCACCAGCAATGAAATCATTTATAATCATGAACTATTTTACAATTGAGAATGTTTATTTAATTTTACGCGATTCATATTTTTACGAGAAGATTTCGATAGCTGAGATTCTTCGCATTTTTGCTAACTGTTGCCAATTTTTTCGCACCGAAAAGAGAAAATGTACTCCGACCTCGCTGATTTTGCCAGAAAAGAACAAAGTTATGCGATCCAAAATTTTATGGATCTAAAAATCCCCAAACAGGCAATTGTTTCACTCAGATGAAGATGCAATTTTCACCCGTCATGTATTTACGGGTGATTTTCGAGTATATTCATAACTAGCGGTACCCGCACGGCTTTGCCCGTAGTAGAAAAATTAAAAGGTCATTTGGTTTGCCTGTATATTTACAAATAATGGATGATGAATTTCTCCCAATTTGCTATGTTTATTTTCTCGCCCATGCTACGGTTGCACGTTATGATAGTTTGGTAATTTACTCGTCCACGTTATGATAATTTGCTCGGTAAAATGTTCTTAAAATTGGAATAGAAAAAGGAAAAATTTGAATTTTCGAAAAATTGCTTCAAAGTGCACACCCCTATAGTACAAACTAGTTATGTGCCAAATTTCATGAAAATCGGCCGGACGGTTTAGGCGTTATGCGCGTCACAGATATCCGGACATCTAGACATCTTGACTTTCATGCTTCATTATTAGTATAGGTTATTTATAAACTGAGACATTAAAATAGCACTTTATTATTTTAAACAAATAAAAGGAGAAAAAAGAAGAGAAAATTACTGTCGAAAATATACTCTTTTTACTTCCTTTTACAAAAAAGGAAGCATTGTATTCGCGAAAAAAATTTCACTCAAAAATCGACCTTAATTTCCATTTTGCTCACTCCCGAATGAATGGAGAGTTTTTTTTCGACTCGACCACACGTGGATAAGTACCTAAGAACGTATAGACACGCGAAATATCCATTTTGACGATTCCCGAGTTATTACAACGAGTTTTCGCGTGACGCCTGTATGTACGTATGTATGTATGTATGTACGTATGTGCGTATGTGCGTATGTGCGTATGTATGTCGCATAACTCAAGAACGGTATGCCCTAGAAAGTTGAAATTTGGTACGTAGACTCCTAGTGGGGTCTAATCGTGCACCTGCCCTTTTGGTTGCATTTGGTTGTTTCTAAGGGGCTCTTTTGCCCCTTTTTGTGGGGAAATCATTGTTAATTTCGATGTAAACTCAAGTGGTGTTATAATTTGGCGGACACTAGGAGATATATCGCCAGTCTTTTGGTCGCCAAGTTTTGTCACCAACTTGGCGCAAAATTTGGCGAATTGTTTTTTAATTTGATTTCAATTTGGCCACTGTTGGTGATATTTAGAGAAGAAACTATTGAATCACCTTAAAATTGCCAATAATGGGGAAATGACATTAACGTGGAGTAAAAGGAAGTCATGTGATGCACACATCAGCTCGTTTTCCTCTTAAAACACGACGAACTTCCATATTCTTTCGCAAAACTAATTTTCCTCAAGGGATTGAAATGGAATTTAAAAGCAAATTTTTCAGTGTATAGTTTACCTATGCATATTTTATTAGGACTTGTTAAAGTCTATTTTTTAAAAACACAGACGAATCTGTAATACTGTTTAGAAAAATGCATTATCTTTTTGGCGTGTTTGAACGAGGTTCAGAACATAAATATCATTTTTGACCAAAAATAAATAAATAAATAAATAAAATGAATAGAAAAAACAATAATAGTAATAATAATAAAAACGCTAATGGGCTTTAAAACAGACGGGAAAAATATATAACTGGCTATCTTTTATTTGCTTATTGAACAAAAAAAAAAAAAAAAATCGTTTTCTGAATAATATCAATGCATAATGTTTGTTACATTAATGTTTTGTTAACAATAATACCCTAATAGGAATATTATTTATGAAAAAAGTTATTTAAGTCAATCTTTTGTAGAACGTGTTTTTTATTTCACTCTGAATCATGGTTTCACGGAACTGTGTATTAAGCAATCAAAATTGTACTGTCACTGTAGGTTGGCATCATTTTATTTAATTTATAATTGGTAGATATCGCATCACATGTTTATAGCCTTTGCAGCATGATTAATAAAATTCATGAAAGCTAAATTATTGAAAAAGGAAAAAAAATATATCTCTGGTAATAAATATTGTCGCCTGCATATTCCGCATGCAAAAATTAAGTTCGTCAAAAATCAGTCTTTTATCAAAGACAACCAAATAGGTTCCTTCTGCGATTGTCCAATTTTCCATTTATTTATTTTTTTTTATCATTTCCATCCTTCTTTGAAGGAATTTTTAAAGTAGACACCCCATCCTAAACTATTTCTTTCCCATCAGGAGGTAGGCTTTATGTATCTTATTTAGTGCTTGTCTGTTTGTTCTTATTTTTGTTTCGTTTTTGTGTTTTTATTTCTTTTTGTTAGTCAGAATTATCTGGCAGTATATTTTTTGGTTAGTTATTCAAAAACTGAAACTTTAAATATTATTTTGGCAAAAAAAAAAAAAAAAAAAAATTCCAAGAGTGTTTTGTATTTTACCCTGAAATACACTTTTACCTTTTTTTTCTACAATCTTTTTATGATTATCATTTGACGCAGTATGGTCTATTCAGGCTCTTGCGCCAAATAAACCATTACCAAGCAACCAAGCAACCAAGCAAGCAAGCAAGCAAGCAAGCAACCGACCAACCAACCAACCAACCAACCAACCAACCAACCAACCAACCAACCAACCAACCAACCAACCAACCAACCAACCAACCAACCAACCAACCAACCAGACAACCTAACAAATAGTTGCTCATAGGAAGGAAATAATCTTCTTACTACTATTATATATGCGAAAGTTTGTCTGTATGGATGTATGGATGTTTGTTACTCTTTCACGCAAAAACAACTGAACGGATTTTAATGAAACTTTACAATAATATAGCTTATGCATCAAAATAACGCATAGGGTGGTTTTCGACCCGTTATGGGGGGTAAAACCCCCTTAGGGAGACAATAAAACACAATTTTCGTATAAATTCTCTAATATGGGGATGAAAAAATACTTGCACATATTTACATTATATATCCAACGAAAGCTCTGATTTTTCTGCTAAGGATGGAACCTGTTCGAAATTTCTAAGTAGAATGAAAAACGAGTTATGAGCTTTTTAGTTCCATGTTCGAAGGCTTTTCTCAACTCAATGCAGTATTTAGTGTATCATCTCAACTCCCTGTCGATAGCGACAATTGTTGTATTGTTGGCTATCTTTGCTTTTCGTGACTGTTCAAGGCTTTTCTCAAGTCAAATCTTGAAGCAAGATTTTTGCACAAGGTTGGCAAATAATACATGGATTTGTTTATTATTTACCATTTTAGTGCAACTTTGAGGCAATTAATGCCTTTTTTTTATTTATTTGTGTTGACTGGGTATTTAATCGATCAGCAGGAATCTAGCCAAACTTTTTTTGCGGAATTAGTTTAATAGCTAAGGCATTTGGCAATTTTTACAACTGTCGCTGTTTGTGAAGCTAAAGAATAACACAATACCGTTTCTCGGTTTTCACGGGTGGTCAACTTTACAGGTTTTACTGTAGTAATAAAACAACTGCTCAGTAGGCATTAGATAAATCAAGTTGTAATAAATGTATGCATTCTGACACCAAGCAGCTTGAAACATTTTCTTTTTACTTATTTTTTTTTTCAACAAAACGGTTCAAACACTTGATGGTTTATTGAACTTTTTTAACTTTTCAAATTACAAAGTTTGAGCAGAACAACGTCTGTCAGGTCCTCTAGTTATACATAAAGGGCTAATCTCTGTCCGGATGTCCGGGGTAAACTTCAAAACTACTGGAGGGATTTTAACCATGTTTTCACCATAGATAGCTACATAATCGGGGAACAACTTCTTACTAATATTATATATGCGAAAGTTTGTCTGTGTGGATGTATGGATGTATGGATGTATGGATGGATGTTTGTTACTCTTTCACGCAAAAAGTACTGAACGGATTTTGATGAAACTTTACAATAATATAGCTTATGCATCAGAATAACACATAGGGTAGTTTTCGTCCCGTTATGGGGGGCAAAACCCCCTTAGGGGGGCAATAAAACACAATTTTTGTATAAATTCTCTAATATTGGGATGAAAAAATACTTGCACATATTTACATTATATGTCCATCGAAAGCTCTGATTTTTCTGCTGAAGATGGCACCTGTTCGAAATTTCTAAGTAGAATAAAAAATGAGTTATGAGCTTTTTAGATCCATGTTCGAAGGCTTTCCTCAACTCAATACAGTATTTAGTGTATCATCTCAACTCCCTATCGATAGCGACAATTGTTGTATTTTTGACTTTCTTTGCTTTTCGTGATCCTTCTAGGCTTTTCTCAAGTCAAATCTTGAAGTAAGATTTTTACACAAGATTGGCAAATAATACATGATTTGGCTGAAGATTTTCCATTTAAACGGAACTTTAATGTAATTAATGGTTTTTATTATTATTTATGCTGATTGAACACTTACTCATTATCCAAACAACCAGCAGATCGCCAAAATTTTTGCAGAAAGATTTCCGTAGCTGATGCATTTGGCAGTTTTTTCAACGTTGCTGTTTTTGAAGCCGAAGACTACGTCATAATGTTTCTCAGCTTTCACCATGTACACAAAATATCGCCAATCAAAGAATTTTCAAAAGACTTTTTTTACTGTGTTAAATAATCCAGCTACTAAATTAGGCAAATCCATAAACAGCACAAAAACTTCCATTAATTTTCCTTTTTGCACAATTTCAAACAATCACCAAATTTTATTACTTATTTTGGTAACATTTCGGATGAAACTGTTTAGCGCCATTTTATGGTGACCAAAAATATCTCAGCATCTGGCGACGATATCTCTGTAACGAAAATTAATATCATATCGTTTTACAAAGTAAGGAAAGAATGGGGGAGCATCATCGAAGGTACCCCGAAACTACTTTCGCAAATTCGGTAAAATCGCACCAAGAGCCACAATGATTGAAATTTCCCGAAATAACTAAAGCAAGTAAAAGGGGATTACGAGCGCAGCTACTTTTTTTTAATCACTTCGTACTTCATTAGCCATACAGAGAAGGTTTTAGACTCCATGTTAAAAAAAAAGTATCAACAGATTAATCTTTTTAAACATGAGAAGATTAATTTCATGTTTTTTAAATTTGTATATGCTTAAATATAGTGCTTTCGTTTCTAAATCAATACTACTTTGTTCTTTATACTTATTGCTATTTTAGTTTTATGGGTAAGGAAGAAACTCGATTTTTAATCACGTCAAAAAGATGTGTTTTAAATTCTTTCACTTAAAACAGAAAACAAAAGCAAGTAACGATTTTTTCTAATAATTATTACTGACCCAGGCAACGCCGGGTATTTTTGCTAGTAGGCTATAATTTATTGCTAAAAAACTCAGTTTAAGAACGTCGTGATCGAAAGCAGTAAATGTCACGTCATTTCCACATCAAATGATTAAATATTAAACCCATTGTTTCGAAAATTCGTTGCTTAACAACGGCAATATTAAAAGTAACCATAATGTAAATTTTGAATCAAGGCTTCTCCGGAGCAAACATGAGTCTAAAGTCATTTAAACATTTGGAAACTCACTTTTTGCACAATTAAGTGACTTGGTAGAGAGCTTTTTATTTTATTTTTTTTGTGTACTATTTAAGTAAATAAAGCGCACAGTTTTTTTAGTGATCTTTGTTTTTGTTACATATATTTTGGAAATTCTTCAAATTTTTATATGCTTTTCTTTGCGCTTTCGTTTCTAAATGAATACTCTTTCTTTCTTTATTCTTATTGCTGTTTTACTCTTATGGGTAAGGATGAAACTCAATTTTTAATGACTTCAAAGCGGTGTGTTTTGAGTTCTTTCAGTTAAAACAAAAAACAAAAGAAAGTAGCAATTGTTTCTCACAATTATTACTGACCCAGGCAACGCCGGGTATTTTTGCTAGTGAATATATGAATAAACGAATAAATGATAGTTCATTTATTTATTCATTAATTGTCTATTTTGTTTGAAGCATGTTTTTTCCATAATGATTTTTATTTTATTCTCTATGCAGTTAATATGCATTTAAAACCCTTGTCAGTCAAAATTATCTGAATAAAACGAGCTGATGTGTCCATCACATGACTTCCTTTTACTCCAATTTAATGTAATTTCCCCATTACTGGCAATTTAATGTGATTCAATAGTTTATTCTCTAAATATCACCAACAGTGACCAAATTGACATCAAATTAAAAAAAAAATCCTCAAATTTTGCGTCAAGTTGGTGACAAAACTTGGCGACCAAAAGACTGGCGATATATCGCCAAGGTTCCGCCCATTCGTAACACCACTTATCGAAATTAACAATGATTTCCCCCCAAAAAAGGGCAAAAGACCCCTTTAGAAACACCCGAATGCAACCAAAAGGGGAGTTGCACAACTAGGCCCAACTAGGAGTCTACTTACCAAATTTCAACTTTCTAGGATTTACCGTTCTTGAGTTATGCGACATGCATACGCACATCCGCACATACGCCATACGCTTATACATACATACGTACATACAGACGTCACGAGAAAATTCGTTGTAATTTTAACTCGGAAATCTTTATTATGGATATTTCTCGTGTCTATACGTTCTTAGGCACTTATCCACGTGTGGTCGAGTAGAAAAAAAAACTCAATATTCATTCGGGGGTGAGTAAAATGGAAATTAAGTCGATTTTTGAGTGAAAATTTTTTTGCGAATACAATACTTCCTTTTTTGTAAAAGGAAGTAAAAAAAAACCTCTTCCTTGCTTTTGAACAAAAACAGGAGTTCGCTCGCAATTTGTGTTAAAATCTTACAAGGTTTCCTATCCGATTGCGATCGAGAGAGAGGATAGAGTTTCTGTCCTTTCTGAGGCTGTTGACGCTTATTGTTGAAGAAGGTTTCCACAAACAAACATCCGCGTTAGGGCTCCCGACCGAATCCCACGAGGAAAGAAAGGAGAGCAAAGAAAAAGAGCCCTTTCTGATGTCGTAGGAGGAAGAAGCCGTTCTTCTGGATGCTCCTCTTTTGTGAGAAAGATGAAAGCAATTTGTGTTAAAAGCTAACTATATTTGGATCGGGCTTTTTAAATAATGGGAGTTAAATGTGACTGAATTTTACATGAGGAACTTTACAAAATTGAATTTTCAGCTCTGTATAGATACAATGGGAAGCCGGCACTACTAACAAAGGATTTCACGTTTGACGATACAGACCCAGAAAAAATCTGATGTGGACACCAGACGACTTTTTTGTATAAACCTATTCAATAATGCCTTAATAACTCAAAATAAAGAAAATGCTGCGCGTGCAAAGAGGGGTAAGCGTGTCAGAAATACTACTTTTAAATGCATTTTGTTTACGAACTTTAAATTGCTTTTATTTATGGGGTTGTTTCCTTCTGTCAAAAGTACTACTTTTAGTCACCGAAACTCATTGAATAAGCCAAAAAAAAAAACAAACAAACAAACATAGAGTTAGTTTTTTTACGTTAGTTTTTTAGTATATTTTTGATTTTATTTTTTTAAACGTCCGATTTTGGAAATAAGACGTGGTCTTTATGACGTCACAAGTGATGTACTTTGGAATGCTACTCCATTGGCACGCAAAATGTTAACGCTTTGCTGTCAACCGCGTTTCCAGGACAGGATAACTTACGCTGTGCGCGAATGGCATCAGTGAATGGCATTTCATCATTGAAATGAGCCGAAAGTATGAAGAGCAAAAGATCGCATTTCGCTGGCAATTTCCGGTGAAGAGTTTACCCAGCCTGTTTATCAACCGAGCGGACAGCCATTATTGGCGCGTAGCACCCACGAAATTCCCTAAAACACTTGTGGCGCTGACGCTATTGGCTCCTTTCGGCTGGGGGAGGCATTTCTTTTTAAGCCTGATAAATTAATTCGCTTTAACGCGTGATGACATTAGTAGTTTGGTAGAATGAAGTCGATTGGTTCTCAGTAAACAAGGAATTCACTGTATAAAATATTCTTTTTATTTAACGTTTAAGGACCTACTAGTGTCTTCTTAGTTCAAAATGTATTTATAAATGATCGAAAACGAACAGTTTATGAATTATATATAACTTATAAATTGTATCCTCATATATACATACACTCCTGTTTGTGAAAATTGCAACACCATGAAGGAAGCAGCTACTTGAATGAAATTTAATACACAGTTGAGTCGTAATGGTACAAATAAATGATTACATTTTCAAACCAAACAAACAATAAAAAGAGATAGAAATTAGTATTTTGTGTGGCCACCACGCGCCGCAATAAGAGCTGCTACACGACTCGGCATTGAGTGAAACAAAGTTTGACTATCTGACTGCGGAAAAGTATTCCATATTGTTTTTATGCGCAACCAAAGTTCGTCTGTCGAAGCAACAGGACGAGGATCACGAGCGAGACGCCGCCCAACGAAATCCCACACATGTTCAATCGGTGACATATCCGGAGAATATGCAGGCCAAGGAAGAAGCTGTACCTGCTGCGAATCAAGGTAGGATTTGTGCGCGAATGGCATCAGTGAATGGCATTTCATCACTTGTGATGTCATGTGCAGAAGCGTAAAAAATGAATTTCAATCTGCGTGCCGATTAAAATAATTGTTAAAAAATATTAAACTTTGTCCAGTTATTTAAAAAATGGTTGAATCCTACGTTTTTAAACATATTCCTTCAGAAAAAACACTTTTAAAATTTTGGAAACAATCCTATCCTGAGACGCTCCCCTACGACTACTTGTACTCATATTACGGTTCCAAGTTATGATAATTTTGTATCTCGCCAAATGACTTGTACCCATTTTACAGTTCCACGTAATGACAATTTCGTAATTTACTCGTCCATATTATGAGAATTTTGCTCTTAAACTTTGAATAGAAAAAGAACCACATCGAATTTTCGAAAAATCGCTTCGAGGTGCCCCCCCCCGCTACAAACTAACTTTGTGCCAAATTTCATGAAAATCGGCCGAACGGTCTAGGCGCTGTGCGTCACAGAGATCCGGACAGAGATTCGGTCAGACAGAGATCCTGACAGACAGAGGGACTTTCAGCTTTATTATTAGTAAAGATAACCATCGTATGGTAGGAAGAAATTCTTCTAAACAAACGATACCACCACGCAGTAGTGGTCCTTTCCAGAAGTACGCCAAAATCATATCGCATTCGATTAATTTTAATGCGCTATCCTGATGCGGAAGATGACAAACATGCTGATTTTGGAAGCTTCAAAATATTTGCTTATCCGTTCGAGAGACGGGAAGGCGAAAATACTTCCGGGGACAAAACTGTCATCATTTGTTTATCTTTTGCTACAAAGCGGTTTGATAATTATTACAGCTTTAATGTTTGATAATTGTAACAACACTTTTAAAAGTGGAGAATTAAAATGAATTGGGCAGTCATCATGAAAGATGGATACTCATTGCGCCATTTTAGTTGAGGCTAGTTTTCCTTGACGGTACAGTAAAACCTCCATTAAGGGACACCTCCGAATAAGAGACACCTCTATTTAAGGGACATTTTTACTGGTCCCAGTCCCTTTGAATAGGGACTTCAATGTATTTACCTCTAATTAAGGGACACTGTTTAAGGGACAGTTACAAAGCCTAAATAATGTATAAGCGCATAAGAAATAGTGAATTTTTCTGGAGTTTAAGTTTCCCTTTTCCTTTAAAAATTAATTCAGGTAAGTTTGACATAAACATATGTGAAGGAAACAAGTAATGTATGGTAAAAAAAAACTTGCTGAAATTAACATGCATGATTTACCCTCTCAACAACTAATTCAAGTAGGTTCAGGGCCGACGAAGAGTGCACAGCAACTAATTAGCTTTGTATACAATAAAACGTAAAATATGAACATTAATTGTAATTCACATAATCCTACAGTGTAAATTACATAACATAAAGCAAGTATATGTAACGAGTTACGCTGCAAAATTATTTCTGTATGCAACAAATCTTTGTCATTACAAAATTTTTTGTTAAATTTTAATTGATAAAATAATATAAACTTAGAATTTTGAATTATTATGAATTTTATTATATGAAACATTTTCAGTATTTAATCATAAATTAATGTTTATTGTGATATTACACTACTTAGTACACAGCATGCATCAATTCATCCACCTCTGAATAAGGGACACCTCTATTTAAGGGACAAAATGTCTGATCAACTTAGTGTCCCTTATTGAGAGGTTCTACTGTATATCTTTTATTACGTACTTTTGACCATGCATGTTTGTTGAATAACTCAAACTATATATGATATTTTTTATGTGTATGTTTTATCCAAATATGATATTGCTTTGATGCGACACTGTTGAAGGTGTAATCCAGGGGTGTTTCAGAAAATTCCAAAAATTTTGGGTTGTCGTTTCCTAAAATTTCGGGCTGACAACACATTCTAAAACCAAAACATTATTTAAAAAAAAAACTTAAATTTTTTTTCCCCCAATGATTTCAATGATTTTGATATACATATCTGAAGAGTTTTTACTGGAGAGAGGGGGAGGGAGGGTCGAGCTTCCTAATAGTTCCAGAAAAAATCGCACTATTTTCAGAAAAGTTTACTTAAGTTCACCATCATCCCTGGCGTAATCTTAATCAGTTTTATTTAGGATTAACAAACTTGGTTAAGTATTCTAAAAATGGATGAAATGGCAATGCAAGAAAACGTAGAACAAAGCAATAAATGTAAATTATGTAGTTGACGGGAATTCTACAAATCATTAGCCATATTTTGCTTAGATAATATGTAGGGTAGACCGGAGCATATTTATGAGGATTTTCTTTCAATGAATTTTCTAATTTTTATGTTTGAACCTAAGAAATTTTAGACATTGTGGTTTTATGAAGCAGTTAATGAAGTGAAAATTTGTATATTCAGTTGTTTTTCAGCTTATGTTTTTGACCGTAAAAAAATGTTTTTTAAGTCCAAGTCGGTTGCGTAAACTTGCCCCGAGCGGGGCAAGTATACGCATGAGTGGGGCATGTTTCCGCATATTAAAAATGATACCAAGGAGTATGATGTGAAATAGATATTTAACCAAATTTAAATATTTTATTTCTCTTGAAATACTTTAAAATTAAGAATATCTCAAATAATTAAGTAAAGAATATTTTATAGTCCTAAAATCATAGGACTTATAGCTAATTAAAAACGGAAACCATTTAGTCATCTTCTTCATCACTGTTAGATTTTACTAACAAAAATAAAGTATTTCTTTTCGCATACTTGTCAAGGGACAGTGTTTTGACATGTAAGACATGGAACCCTGTCAAACAATAGATGCAAGCACAATTTCCTACTTCGTGAACAGAATCGTTAATTAATTTCCTCTTTAAGAGTGTACTAACCTTTTCCCTGTCGCAGGTTTGTTTCATACCTTTTTCTTTGATGTCTATTTCTGCTTCAATTGAAACGTAATTTTTCCTTTTTGTTTTGTTCTGCCCATTTTGTTTTTTTTTTCTTTGTGGCTTCTAACTGCTCTTGTCTGAGGGCTTCTTTAATCAGAGTGAGTATCAGTTAGGATTCTGAGCATCCTTATTTTTTTTCCTTTCCTGGATCTTAAGCTTTGGTAATACTTTTTCAAATGGTCTCAGTTGGGGTAGTACATATGTGATGATGTGGAAGGCCTATTCGGAAAAATACTTACATGTGATGATGTGGAAGGCCTACTCGGAAAAATACTTGGATTATCGATAAGCCTTTTCATTATTTTGACATCTTACGTGGTTCTGTTAGTGTTTTGAACTTAATGTCTTATTATCGTTAAAATAAAGAAATTGTATTACAGGCTGAATAGTGTATAAAGTTAAAGCTGAACAATCATGAAGAGAACACTATATGATTATAAGCTATATAAAATACGAATCTTTTACTTAATTTAAAATGAATGGTGATTTTAAAAACTAAATAACTTCAAAATACTAAAGATTTGAAACAGCACAGAGCGAAAAAAGCGTCCGAGGCCCGTTTTGATGTAAGACAGAGTAGTAAGACACAGTAAGAACGTGTGTAAATGTGCCCCGATGAAATTGCGTAAACGTGCTTCGTCGGCAAGTTTGGATTTATTTTTAACGTGCAAAAAAATTTAATAACTTTTCTGTCCATACAAATACAATTCACAAAAAAGGATAAAATTCTGCTATTTTTTTATATATTTATTTGTTTTTAACAAAGTATTATTCCTTCACAATAAGCTTCAAAACGCTCAACACAAAATTTACTCGGCTTGGTAGAAAAAAAAAAAAAAAGATTTTTCTATCCGCATGCTAAACCGAAGCTCGACTGATGCTGAAAAACTTGTGAGAATATTTGCTAGGGAGCAGATTCAATCTGATATGACAGTTGGATCTCCAGTTATAACTCATTTTTGAAAAGGGGCTCTGCGTAAACGTACTCGACGCGTAAACGTGGCCCGGTCTACCCTATACTCGCTTGAGGATAATTTTTTCCTTCACAATCTGCAATAACAATCTTGCGGTTGTCCGGCATCGAAAATATCAACTTCTGAATGAAATCCTGACTGATTTTATAGAACCAGACCTTAAAAATGCCATTCTACAGTTTTACCATACTACAGTATTATTTGTGTACTTTTCTACTTTTTCACAGGCAATACATTTTTTTTGAGCAATCACGATTGCTTATTGTTCTCATTTGACTGTTTTGATGTCCTATCTTTTTATTTTCCCACCGCCACCCTCCGCACCCTGTCACCGTCGACCGACTCCTCACGATGCTGCTCCTATAGCGAAAGCCGTCTCCAGGTTGCATCCATGTCCTACACACACGCGCATACATACGCAGCTACACACACACACACGCACACACACATATACACACAAACACATACACACACATACACCTACACACACGCACGCACACACATATACACACAAACACATACACCTACACACACACACGCACGCACACACATATACACACAAACACATACACACACAAATACATACAGACACCTACACATGCACAATCACATACACACACACATACAAACTACCCACACATTCATGCTTGCACACAGACACAAACACATATGCCTTCACACACATACACATACCCCCCCACATACACATTCATACACACAACTACTCACACACTTATGCCTGCACACAGACACAAACACACATGCCTACACACACACATACCCCTACACACAACACACATACCCCCCCCCCCACACAAACACACACGCCTACATACACACACTCGTGATTGCGAAAAACATAATTTGAATTCAAGAGGTCAAAATTCAAATTATTTTTTTTTTGTCCACCCTTGTACATAACAGAAAGAGAAGAGAGAAAGGAAAAAAAAAAACCGCTTTTTGGGTTCAATGCTAACAACATAGAAATGTTAAATATTGACGTTTTTTTTTTTTTTTTTTGTGTTTTTTTTTTTTTTTTGGGCGGAAACCAAATAAGCAAGCCTATACAATAAAGCTAAAGTTCAATAAATGATAAAAATGAAAAAAATAATAAAAATTTAAAAATATTAATTTGAATTTTTGGCATCTTGAATTCAAATTATGTTTTACGCAATCACAGCGGGTGTGAATGAATGCGCGTGTGTGTTTGTGTAGGCGCACGTGTGTGTGTTTGTGTAGGCGTATGTGTGTGTTTGTAGGCGCATGTGTGTGTGTAGGCGCATGTGTGTGGGGTGCGTGTGTGTGTATGCATGTGTGTGCGTGTTGTGTATGTAGAGCTGTGTGTGTACGCGCGTGTGTGTATGTAGGCATATGTGTTTGTGTCTGTGTGCAGGCATGAGTACGTGTATGTGTGTGTGTAGGGGGTGTGTGTGTTTGCGTCTGTGCGCAGGCACGAGTGTGTGTATGTGTACGTATGCGCGTGTGTGTAGGACATGGATGCAACCTGGAGACGGCTTTCGCTATAGGAGCAGCATCGTGAGGCCGGTCGACGCGACGGTGGTGCTGGCAGAGGGAGGTGGTGGGAAAATAAAATGATAGGAATTCAAAACAGTCAAATGATAACAATAAGCAATCGTGATTGCTCAAAAAAAAAAAAAAAAAACGTCATACGTATCATTAAAATATGTTTTTTTTAAATGTTAAAGGTGAAATAAGTGAAAAAAAAAGTTGGTTTCAAAAAAAAAAAAAAAAAGCTAGGATCAGAAAGGACAAGAGATATTTTTGTGTGTATATTTGTGAACATTCTCAAAAGTGTGATTCTACTTTGTGCCATTCTAATGAAATAATTTTATTAGATTTTTGAAAGTGAATATTCTACACTCTATGACCTTGTGTCCACCTTGTCACAAAGTGTTAACGCATGAACCTAGAAGTCAAAAGGCCTTGAGTCCGGCGTTGTAGTTGCTGATTATAGCAACAAGGTGTTCAGGAGGTTGCTGTGACTGTGACGGGATGTCCCTCATACTGTCTTGCCTGACAGCAATTTTCTTGATTTTCTCCTTTTCAATACGCAAGTGCGAGTCAGCAATTTCCATATGTCCTGAAGGAAAGTAACTTTTCCCCCAACATTTTCTGTAATGAAAAGCATCGCGAAATGACATTTCGTTTGTCACATTATAGACTGCGTAGTCTCTTATATCGTTACTTGCAAACAAGAACACCTGTAATTATTGCTAATTTAACAAATGCTGTAGTTAAAGCACCGTCGAATCTCGTTATCACGACACCTTTGGGACTGTCAACAAAGTGTCGTCATAACCGGAGCGACGTCATAACCGGAATAGTTTTAAAATTCGTAATTAAACATAAGTTAACAACAAAATTAGATTTAATGAAGAAATTAATAGCGTATATGTTTTTAATTAGATTAAACTAATGCAAATTTGAATTATTGGTAGATATAACAAAAATTATTAAAAAAAAAAAAAAAACACTCTTTTTTTTCTTTCCCCAATTCTAAAATACTTTCCAATAAGTGTTTGCTAAACTTTTGAAAAACATTTTTTAAACTCCTCCTTTTTACGAAATTATCAGCAAGAAAGAAAACAATTCAAGACTCTTCACTTTTGTCCGCGATCTGATTAGATTTGGACGGCTAAGCCCCACCTTTCGAATATGAAAAAACCCTTTGTATAACTTTTTCTCTCATGAGAGAACCTTGTAGTGACCACCTACAGCTTCAGGTAGCTATGGTCTTTCTCTTCTTCTGATGTTTCCCTCGTCCAGTATTACAAATCTACCTGCTTTGAATTCCTTTCTATTATTCCTCATCTTGTCAAAGTCTGAAACCTGTACCTTTCAGAACTTATCTAAGCGCCCCTCGCCATTCTTGAGGTGTTGTCATGCCTGATCAAATCTCTTGTCAGAGTCCCAAGTTCCTACAACAAACATTTCCAGGTGTTTTCGTTATTTTACTGAACATTTTCCAGTTGCAAAGAAATATTTGATCCAATCTGCGCAGCTCGAAGTGTCGTCGTAATCGGAGTTGCACTAAAAAAACTGTCGTTAAATCCGGAGCCACTTAATGTTAAAATAATACGGCATAAGTTCGGGACTATGAAAAAGTGACGTGACATCCAGAGCGTCGTGAAATCCGGGTGTCGCGATAATGAGGTTTGACTATTCTATCCAAATTGACAACTGCAAAAAGTTCCTAGATTTTTTCCCCCGCTGTGGAAAGAAATTAATCTATTATGCGGCTATGGAAAGATGAGGTATTGAGTTTGTGAGCGTTTTTGACTTTTTGGAGACTTTGACGAAAGGCGGGGGGGGGGGGAGGTATCGCGGAATTGAGCTGAACTGCGTTTGCAATGCTGCCGTGAATGCAATCAACTCGGTTTTAAAAGCATTTAAAACTAGAAACTGCCCAAGAGAAAAAATAAACGTTCTCAAGGTCAAGCTTCATTTCATCGGAGCCTTATCAGATTATGAGAAGATGACTTGTTTTCCTTTTAGGCTTAACAAACTTTTCCCCAACAATTCTATCACAGCATAAACTTTTCTCCCTTATAAATTGCGTTATTGGTTTGATTGGCATGAAAATGCTTAAAATATAACTATACATAATTTCTCGTGACGTACTTCTAAAGTACTCAGATTTGGCTTAATTATTCGCAGGTTTGTTGAATACAAGTACTTTGCACCACTATTTTTATCCACTTAGCTTGAACCTTAAAGTTTGTTCTGATACAGCACTGTGGTAAAGAACATGTGTTGCAGAGTATTGTGGCAAAGAATTGCAATGATAATTTAGACTAAACGTTTTCGAGAAATTAAAATTTTCCTTTGAAATGTGTTCTTTTAATTCACCCAATATGCAGTTTTAAATTTCATCCTTTCACGATAAACATTCACCTTAGCTTTGTTTCTTTGCAAGCAAACTATCACCGCAGTAAAACGACATTTACGGGATTTGTCGCTCTTTAGGTCATTCGACTGCGTTCGAGGACATTTTTTTGAAAAAAAACTTGGACCATTTTTTTAAATGTTATTTTTAACTACAAACTATGAAAAACGTGTAAAAGCAAGCTTCCAAAATATTATGTTTTAAAAAAATTGGAAAAATTCGAAGAAAAGTAGCGAAAAAACGTATCTCACGCTAACTGCTATGGACAATAATTAAGTTCTAACCACACATAAATCCTTGTAGTAATGCATTTGTATGACACTTATGTGTGTTTGGCTCTAAAAGGTTTCTTTTTTTCAAAAAAGTTCTGAAATATAGCTGAACGAAGTCTCTGTACTGGTATTTTTTTGAAAACAAATGCTTTTGTTTAAACTTATCCCTATAAAAATGTTATTTAATTCTGAAATTCAGCTTAACTTTTAAAGGAATACATCAAGTACATTACATTTAAATGGAAGCATTGTTACAAGTATATAATTCATACGTCTGGAAGTAATATATTCCTGTTTATTTCAAATAAAAAGTTCAAATTAAACAAACTATTGATCTAAAATCAGTGAAAATAAAATGACATATCTATGCTTTTGTACTGGTATTTACTATCGGTATATTTTCCCGCTAAAGTTTTTCTTTTTCTTTAATTCGCGTCGACTAAGATAGCGTTCTATTTTTCTCTTATTACTTATTACGCATGAAGTAAATTATTATCATTATTATAAATTTAATTATGATATTCCTCCAAATACCCTACACTGCCTCTATAAGATGTCTCATGAGTGCGCTGCTTAACTCTAAAATAATATCAGAGCAAAAGCTTCATGATGTTTTTACACATTTTCCGCCCGCGTGCTCTAGAACAGGCAACCCATGTAATACGTATATATATACAGTAGAGAACCAATTACCCGGGAAGTACGGGACCATAGCTATCCCGGATATCTGAATTTCCCGGTTTTCTGGATCGCTAAAAAGAGCTTCAGGTCGATTGTTTATAAAACTGAAATTACTATAATAAATATTAATACGGATTAAAATAAGAAGAAAACAGTTCAAAAATGCTTATCAATATCGAAACATTAAAAACTACTTTTGAGAAAATAATTTAAACACCAAAAACCTTAAGGTGTCTAAGGACCTTTAACCTTCAAAATTTTCGATTTTCTGAAAAAAATATATGTTATGCCCGATTTAATTTTGAACAATTTGATGCCTTATTTATTACTATACGCCAAAAACTTTTCATGTTATCGTAAAAATACGTAAACTTTCCCCATAGATTTATGTTAACAGCAGCTGTTTAAGCCTCTTTTTCTGAGGTGCCGGTTTCTTCGGTTTTCGCGTTTTGCGCGCATATCTCAGAAAGTTACATATATATTTCCGTAAGACTTTTCATGCATGTTTGTCTAGTATATTTTTATGATCTAAACCTAAATTTTAACTTAAAATGAAAGTTAATATTAAAAAAAAAATTGCACAAAATTTCGGAAATTTTCGATATTAACTTATAAAATTTCAAAAAAAAAAAAAAAAAAAAAGATAAATAATTAAAAAAAATAAACAAATTTAGGCTCAGGTCATAAATATAAACACATGCATTAAAAGTTTTACGGGCATATATAAAAAACTTTCTGAGATATCATGCGCGCAAAACGAGAAAACCGAAGAAACCGGCACCTGAGAAAAAGAGGCTTAAACAGCTGCTGTTAACATAAATCTGTATGAAGAAAGCTTACGCATCTGTACGATAACTTGAAAAGATTTTTATGTATGGTAATAAATAAGGTATTAATTGTTCAGAATTAAAGTATGCATAACATATATTTTTTCTGAAAAGTCGAAAATTTTGAAAGTTAAAGGTCCTTACACCCCTTAAGTTATTTAATAAGACCTGAGACCCTCACACTCATTTTGAAAAGGAAAGAAAAACACTAATTTTCGATGTTTTAAAATGAAAGAGATTGAAGGGAAGGGCAAGAAACAAGTTTTAGAACGTAAATGTGCGCTTCTTCTACTACAGTGTATGAGAGAATTTGCTTTCATGAACGCGTTTTTTTTTCTTTTTTTTTCACCTTCTCGTAAAGGTTTGGCGTTAGCGATAACTATTGCTTTTATTCATTAAGTTAATACCAATTGAAATTTAATTTACGAGTTTCTGCAACTTATTTAGTCTTGCGTTTAACGATTTCTAGATTCCTCCATCAACTATCCCGAAAATTCGAAAATCGCAGCGTTTCACGCGCTTTTGCGACGTCACTTCCGCTCTAAACGGTTTTAATAAAGGCCCTGTGACCGCTAGTATTTCTTTACATAATATAAAAACTTAATACGCAAAAAAAACAAAGTCAACTTTTACGTTACAACACTTTTATTCTATTCCCAGCGGCTGCCATTTTTATGGAAAAAACGTCTACAACCATTTTCAATAACTCGCATTTTTTTTCTATTGAATGTTGCCACTCACATTGTAACAAAAAGTGTTATGTCCCCTACATCACTCCCCTACCAGTAACAGAGTTACGTTTCTCTGAAAACATGGGAGAAAAATTTCACATATATATATATATATATATATATATATATATATATATATATATATATATATATATATATATATATATATATATATATATATATATATATATATATATATACAAATAACAGTGATACAATATATACAAATTCAAACTATGTACACAAAATAAACACACTAAAATAAAATTTTTGAGTAAACATGAAAGTGAATTTCAAGAAAATTTGACATTGTCCTTGAAACGAACAGGAAGTTTCACTTCTCTTCCACAGCGTGTTGTATTTTTAGGCTGTAGTTGCTGGTTTGTCACAGATGTTTGCTGAGTTGGCACAGATGTAGACTTAGTTGGCATAGATATGGGCTTATTTGGCACAATTGTGGGCTCCGTTGGCACAGATGCATGATAACTTTCTGAAGTTGGTGTTAGAATTTCATCAGGTTGTAACACATACGCTGGTTTTAATCTATCCACGGAGATATTGACTTGGTTGTTTTTAATTGATAGCAGAAAATATTTTGGTGTTCTTTGCAGTACCAAAAAGGCTCCTTCATATGGGGGCTCCAATGGTTTTTTAACTCTGTCTACCCGCAGAAACACATGCGAGCATGTGTACAAATCTTTGGGGATGAATATTTTCTGTTTGCATTTGGATTTGGATTCGTAGGGCTTTAGGAGAGACATCTGGTTACGGAGATTGCTTACAAAATCATCATCATTAGGTATTGGTAAGTTTGAGTCTTCAAAAAATTCTCCAGGTAATTTGATTGTTTTCCCATAGACCATTTCAGCTATAGTAAATTGACAGTCCTCATGTAGAGCAGCTCGCAAACCCATAAGAACTGTTGGTATGGTTTCTGTCCAACGAAGAGAGTTATGACATCTAATAGCCGTTTTTAAAGTGCGGTGTAAGCGTTCAATTTTCCCGTTGCTTTGCGGATGGTATGGAGTTGTACGTTTTAATTTCACACCACATAGGGAAGCCAAATTTTTAAATAATTCTGAAGTAAATTGCCGACCTTTGTCCGTAGTAACGCGGGAAGGTACACCAAAACGGGTAATCCAATTCTCATAGAAAGCTCTTGCTATACTTTCTGCTGTGATAGATGATAAAGGGACAACTTCCATCCAAGAGGTAAACCTATCAATGCATGTTAAACAGTATGTGTATCCGTTGGAAGGTGAATAAGGTCCAATTAAGTCTATGTGAACGACGCTAAATCTTTCGTCTGGAGCTTGAAATTTGGAATATTCTGTTTTGGTATGTTTAATTACTTTATTTTTCTGGCACTCAATACAATTTTGAGCCCATTGTTTGATATCTTTATTTATACCTTGCCAAACGAACCTTTTAGTAATTTCCTTTACAGTGCTGCGAATTCCAGGGTGCGTTAAGCCATGAATTATGTTGAAAATTTTTATCCGGAAGATTTTAGGTATGAATGGTCTGATATCAGATGTAGAAGTATCGCAATACAAAAACTTCCCTGATGGCAATTGATGTTGTTTAAAATGCAGTGATTTAGAGTGTAACTTCAAATGTTGCAGTTCTTCATCATTGATTTGGGCATCTGCTATTTGGTCGAAATCAAGTACAGTGGAATCGATGCTCTCAATTCTAGATAGCCTGTCTGCTACCACGTTGTCTTGACTATGTATATGTTGTATATCTGTAGAGAATTGTGAGATGTACTGCAACTGTCTTAGTTGTCTGGGAGAGGCTTTGTTATTGTTTTGTTTAAAAGCAAATGTTAAAGGCTTGTGGTCCGTATAGATCGTAAACACTCTACCTTCTAACATGTATTTAAATTGCTTGATAGAAAGGTACACGCTTAAGAGTTCCCTATCATAAGTACTGTAAACTTTTTGCGCTTCGTTTAATTTTTTGGAGTAAAAGGCTATTGGTTTCCAATTTCCGTCTACGTACTGCTGCAAAACAGACCCAACTGCAAAATCAGAGGCATCTGCATGTACAGCTAATGGTAGATCGGGATTGGGATAGGATAGTAAGGCAGCATTGGCTAAATCTTGCTTACATTTTTCAAAAGACTTCTTTGCTTCCTCTGTCCATTCAATTTTCCTTCGATCCTTCTTCGTAGAGCCTTTCAAATATTCATTTAATGGAACTTGAGTTTTAGCTGCATCTTTTAAATATCTTCTATAGAAGTTAATCATTCCCAAAAATTGACGAAGTTCGTGAATAGTTTCAGGAAGTTTATAATTTGTGATGACTTGCACTTTTTCTGGAAGAGGTTTTGAACCACTTGGTGTTATCAAGTATCCCAAAAATTCGAGTTTGTCGACTCCCATAACCGATTTGGATAGATTTATGCGTAAACCATATTCTTGAAGTCTCTTAAATACTTCCATAAGATGTTTCTTATGCTGCTCTTCAGATTCAGACGCTATCCATATGTCATCCAAATATGGAAAAGTAAAATTTAGTCCAAAGAAAACTTCATTAATAAATCTTTGAAAGGTGGAAGGACAATTGCGCAAACCGAAACTCATAACGTTAAATTCGAAAAGTCCAAATGGTGTTATTATTGCTGTTTTTTGTTTATCTTCTTCTGCAATTGGAATTTGGTAATAGGCCTTAAGTAAATCAAGTTTTGAAAATATCTTTTTGTCCTTTAAAATGTGCTGAAAATCTTCAATTCTAGGCAAAGGGTAACGATCCGGTACTGTGATATCATTTAGACGGCGATAATCTCCGCATGGTCTCAAAGTACCGTCCGTTTTGGTAACTAAATGAAGTGGACTAGCCCACGGTGATTTTGAAGGTCTTATAATATTATTTTCAAGCATAAAGTTAAATTCCTGCTTTGCTATTTCCAATCTTTTCGGATCCAACTGTCTTGCTTTTGAATAAACCGGCCTGCCATTCGTAATTATATGGTGTTCAACATTGTGCTTTGTATTACATGTTAGCAGATTAGGTTTTGTAATTTCCGAAAATTGCGCCAAGATTTCAGAAAAAATACTATTTTTGTTTAAAGTGCTTACATTTGATTCATCAACGGACGACGTAATTTCACCAATAATGCTTAGTTTAGTTACACCATCAACTAGTTTTTTGTTTTTAATATCAATCAATAAATTAAACCTGTTCAAAAAATCTGCACCTAAAATACCTTTACTAACTTTGGCAATGATGAACGGCCATTGGAAATCACGGCGAAGACCTAAATCTAGTGTTAAAATCTTGTGTCCGAAACATGGAATTTCAGTACCATTCGCGGCATAAAGTTTAAAGTCACTACTTACTTTGTCACTAGACGTCGCTGGAATCAGACTGACATCCGCTCCACTGTCGACAAGAAATTTTAAACCAGTTCTTTTATCATTTACAAAAAGTCTATAAGTGAATTCACGGCAGTTTCCAAAATCTTCAGCAGCAGAATTGGCCGTTAATTCTGATTCTGCTGCGCATGGGAGTTTTCCTGGTTTTTCCAGTTACATGGTGGTTTACATTTTTCCGGAAAGCATCTTGATCCAAAAGTAAAGTGATAGTAGCACAATTTTCCTTTTGGGTTATAACGCTTCCGACTTCTACTTCTGTCTCTTGAAAACGATCGGTTATTTCTTTCTGTACTACGACTTCTTTCATTTGCTTGGCGATGAAAATGCAACTCTTCAATCCGCCGTTCTAACAGAGATACCTTTTCTAATAATAGCGAAACAGTATTTGGCGATGCGCCAGAGTCCTTATTTTCACTTGAATGGGCTTCGTATAATTCAGTCTGTGGATGAATGTCAATAATCTTATCAGCCATAATCGCCAATTTATCGATATTTTCATCACTAACCGCCAATATATGCTTAATATGATGCGGAAGTTTTTCCATCCATAATGTTTTCATTACAGTCTCAGAAATGTCATTAGTCGCCAAAGATTTCATTTTATGCAACAGATGACTTGGCTTTAAGTCACCGATTTCCACGCCAGCAAAAAGACGTTTCAATCGTTTGCTTTCGCTTTCTTTGGATAAATTTAACAAAACGTTCTTTTGTAAATGAATATTTATTCTCGGATTTATCAGCGATAATGTCCCATATAGTTTCTAAATATTTCGGCTCTATCTGCGAAACGATGTAATTAAATTTAGTTGCTTCATTTGTTATATTATTAATTTGGAACTGCGCTTGTATTTGAAAAAACCAAATTTCAGGTTTTTCAGTCCAAAATGGGGGAATTTTTATGCTCACCTTCATAGCTTCGGAAGACTTACCGCTATCTGACTGGCTTTCAGTCTTCGAGTTTTCATTTTTTTCAGAACTTGACATCATATTAAAAGAAAGTCCGGGTCACCAAAAAATGTGGTCGCTAGTATTTCTTTACATAATATAAAAACTTAATACGCAAAAAAAACAAAGTCAACTTTTACATTACAACACTTTTATTCTATTCCCAGCGGCTGCCATTTTTATGGAAAAAACGTCTACAACCATTTTCAATAACTCGCATTTTTTTCTATTGAATGTTGCCACTCACATTGTAACAAAAAGTGTTATGTCCCCTACAGCCCCTATATATACGAGCCGGCGCATCAGCTTGACATCAGCCATTTTGGATCTGGCGAGTTATCACGTTTGGTGATTGTTCACTGGGAGCGATCATTAGCGGCACACACACAGATGAATTGTTTATTAAATAAAATATTATTTTCGGCAAATTTGGCGAAACCCGAAACTTTGCTGTGGTAACCCTAGCAGTGCAACAATGAAAAATGCGATCCAAAATGGCGAGACTTAAGCTGATGCGTCGGCCTATCTATATAGCTGCTCTAGTTACTTGTCAGTTTAATTTTAGTCCTTCATTCTGCAATAAAAATGTTAAATTAATAATGAAGTTTTAATTAAATTGAATTCATAAATAAAACTTTAAAATAAAATAATAGTTTAAAAAACTAAAAAAACATGCTTTCGTAGCAAAATGAACTAAAAAGTGAAAAATAATCTTTGGATGATAGTAGTTGACCAACCACTTAATTTTAATGTAATACAAAAAAGCGTGGGGTGCTGTCTATTTACATTTTTGCTTGGACATTAAATGGAAGAAATTCAAGACAACTGATAAGAAGCCCCCCCCCCACGCTTTTTTGTATTCCATTAAAATTAAGTGATTGGTCAACTACTATCATCCAAAGATTATTTTTCACTTTTTAGTTCATTTTGCTACGAAAGCGTGTTTTTTTTAGTTTTTTAAACTATTTTTTTTATTTTTCTGTTTTTTAGTCTTTTGTTGGAGAATTATCAGGCAAAGTTTTTTTTTTTTTTTTTTTTTTTTTTTTTTTGTGCGGTATATGAAAATTTGAATCAGATTGGGACTTAATTGACGAAATTATTTATGAAACGAGTGCGAGGTAATATCTCAAAGTTAAGACAAGGGCACCCCGATGGGAAGCTACTGTGAGTCATCGATGTATGTTTGCGGAAATCATATTTATATTACTTTGAAAATTTGAGATGCATTTGCATAAAAGTTTTGTTCAACAGTGGTCTCATCAGCAATAAATTTCCAATTGAAGGCTCACCTGAATTTTGGCATGAAATTAGTTAAAAACAGTTATATTTCATGTTCTAATTACCTTGAAACATTGGAACAAATTTTGTAAGATGCAGAAAAATTAAAGATTTTTGTAGATATTTTTAAATAATTTTTGCGAGTATTTTTTAATGTATTTTTTAAAATTTTTCCTTTTTCACATTGTTGGATTTATGCCAAAATATTGATTAAAATTGTAGGAAACTCACAATTAAGAGTTAATTAATTAATTTGATTATAGAATATTGCATTGTCATCGGGTCTGAGGTCGCGTGCCAAATTTCAAAAGAATCCGATCGCAGGAAGTGGGCAAAATTTGAGCTGCAAGATTCCATTACAAGATACATACATACATACATACATACATACATACATACAGGTGAAGCTAATAAAAGCGTGTTAATAAGATGGGGTTTGATATAGTTATCAATGCTTAGTCATATGTTGTTTGTTCTGTTGTAGCGTTGTTTATAAATGGCCAAATGAAGTAAATTATTCTTTTAGTTTTCACATTGCTTTATTTCTGTTTTCATTGTTTCTAATTCCATTTTCTAAACATATTACATAATACTTGGTGCTAATTGGCATCAGATACTTAATGTCCTTGATTTCTTTTCCCTGTAAGAAGAAAAGGAACACGTTAATATTTCTAAGATTAATCCATTTAACTGACACTAATGAATTTATGGTATATAACGTGTCTTAACTATTTGCCTAAATTGAGTTTCGTTCCCCAAAATGCCTTGTAATAATGCAGTAATCGTGTTAAGTTGATATTAAATATATTAGTGAAGTGAAATACATGGCGATAACAATTCCTTTCATTATAAAACAAGATTTCTTAATATGCTCTGCCGTGATACAGTTATTAACACGTGACATGTGTGTTACAGGATACATTTCTTGTAATAAGGTAATGAAATAATAAGTTCGGAGCGGTAATTCTGTATTCCGAACTTGATAAATTTCTATTCTAGATCGATAATTGAGTTTAGGATTACAATTCAGGATAAAGAAAGGGAGAAAAAAAATTAGAGACATATTTTCAGAACCACGTCCCTCCCCTGTAAAAATGTTGATTTATTTTGCCATTTCTGCATTCACTCCTCACTGTAAAAAAATACGGTATTTTGCCAGTCAATTAGCTGCAAAGAATTGCTCTTTTTCAGATACATTTTTAATACCTCTACAAGAGTATTTCATGCATTGACAATCGAATCTCTCCTCAAAACGTAGTAATGAAAAAAAATTTTGAAAAAAAAAGTAGAACCGACTTCAAAATTGCTCTAAAAAGTGAAAAATAATTTTATTCTTTAAACACCATCGATAATACTTTTAAACATAATTTTTGAAGTTGGCGCAAAAACGATCGATAAAAGCCATAACTCAACTACAAGTATAAATTTAACCAGGTCCAGTTTCTTCACTACCTAATGCATTACGCATTGATGACAGCATATTTGAGTAACGATATAAATGTTTCGTTCCTAACTTTGGATGATTTTTTGATAAAAATATGAACGAAGCATGGTTACAATGGATTTTACTTTTTGTTTTTGCGCCAACTTCAAAAATTATATTTAAAAGTATTATCGATGGTGTTTAAAGAATAAAATTATTTTTCACTTTTTAGAGCAATTTTGAAGTCGGTTCTATTTTTTTTCAAAATTTTTTTATTTCATTCTTTTTAATGTAAATGTAGATATTTCATTAAAAGTAAGAAGTTACCTAGTAAGAAGTTCGGCCCTATATCACTGTATTGCTTTAGAAAAGCCTTTATTCAAAAGTATCATAACAATTACTATTAATGTGGTACTCTTATATGGCACCAAACTTTTATAACAATGAGTTTCATATTGTCGCGTAGATGAAGATAGCGAAGACAATGTGAAAGCCAAATGAAGCGAATACTCAAGCGTTAGTCTCAACTCGAGATCTTTATTCAGAACCACGAATGAACGTTACATCTCCTTATATACAACTTGAGAAAGTGCTGGAACTTTCCAGACTTGGAAAGATACAGAAATTAATAGAACATTCGAGAAAATACGGGAAACAGTAGAAACGAAATTTTAGTAAAATTCACTTTGTCCTAGTCGGGACTTGAACCCGGGTCGCTCGTGTGGGAGGCGAGAATTCTACCACTGAGCCACCGTTATCCACGAATGAAAAGTGCGAACTTCGCTACAATTTAATAGGGAAATTACATAAAATTTACTGTTTTTTTGCCCATAACTTTTTTTCTAAAGAACAAATATGGTCAAACAAAGTAATGGGACCTAAGTTGAGCCATCACCTATCCATCAAAAAAAGAATAATCAAAATCGGTTCACTAGGTGAGACGCTATGAGTGGACAAAAAAAAAAAAAAAAAAAACATACATACGGTATGAACTGATAACCGTCTCCTTTTTGAAGTCGGTTAAAAAAGCAGAAAAAAAAGCGATTTAAATTAAAGACAAGATTAAAATGTCAAGCAGTTTAACAGTTAAAAATCAAAGTAGTAGGAGAATGTGGGGCAAAATGAAGTAGTTAAGGTGACTGAGATTTTTCAAAATGAACAAATCGGAAATTTGTGTTGAAAATTACAGTATATAAAGAAAGAACATTGTGTTTTATTACAAAGCTTGCGTTGAAACAGTATTTTTTGTTTTTAGCAGTAAATTTGAGCCTTCAAAAAGAAGTGGAAAATTTTCACTTTTTTTCATGGAGCAAAGTGAAAAAAAAAAAAATATTTATCCAATGAAATATTTTCTATTCGATTATAAAACATATTTTTGATCAAAAGAATAAGTAAATTAAAGGCTGAATGAATAAACGAAAAGATAATGAAACAATTCGCAACTCCAATAAACTATAGGGGGCGCTGCAGCCACTGCCTAATGGCGGATGAAAAGGTAAAACAAACAAATGCCGTAACTTATAACTTGCTTTGAAGCTTATTAAATGACAGTAATTTTTTTATCGTGTTTGTAGGAAGCTTTCTTTTCCATTTCTCTGAAATTATATTAGACCATTAACTGTCTGAAGCCTGTAAGTTACTCTAAAGAAAACACGTGGAAGGGAATGTTTTACCTTTTTCGGTTGCATTGTTAATCACCGCAAGGTAGCGTATTAGAGCTCTGGAGTTGCGAAAACACGAATAATTAAATGAATAAATCAAATTAATGTATGAGGAGAAATAATATGAATAAATAAAATGATTTAATGAGATGAATCATTTCATTTATTCATATATCATGATATAATAAATGATTAAATAATGAATAAATTAGTGAAAAAATAAGAAAAAAAGTGAATGAATGAAGTAAGAGAGAGAGAGAGAGAGACAGATAGACAGACAAAGAATTATTAAATGAAGTAAATAAATTAGTTAATAAATGAAGAAGTAAGTGATTTAGTAAATGATTGAATGAGTGACCGAAATGAATTAATTTCACTTTGCCCCATCCACTTTGCCCCGCATGTACTTGACCAATTGTGAAAAATACTAAAAATACAACAAGTTAAATATCTACATAGTATAAATAAAATGAAGTCTAAAAAAAGCGTCTGTGTGTTTGAACTCGCAAAACTCGAGAACTACCCGACCGGTTGCGCTGAAAATTTCACAATTTGTTCCTTTAAGTCCTGAAAAGGTTTGCAGACCAGTTCGAATAAAATTCGATGAATAGTTCTTTTTTTATTCCAATTTACGTCCAATTTACACATAAATTCCCAAATATGGGGGGGGGACAAATTATTTGCACATATTAATAATACATATCGTTAGAAAGGGTAGAATTTTCCGCGTTCCAGACCGTCCGGCCGATTTTCATGAAATTTGGCACAAAGTTAGTTTGTAGCATGGGGGTGTGCACCTCGAAGCGATGTTTCGAAAATTCGATGTGGTTCTTTTTCTATTCCAATTTTAAGAACAAAACTATCATAAGATGGAGGAGTAAATTACGAAATTATCATGACGTAGAACCGTAACATGGGCACAAGCCAATTGGCGAGATATGAAATTATCATAACGTGGAACCGTAACATGGGTACAAGCCAATTGTCGAGAAAATTCGCCATACATTATTTGTAAATATACAGGCGAACCAAAAGACCTTTTAATTTTTTCTATTACGGGCAAAGCCGTGCGGGTACCACTAGTAAATAAAGAAATAAATTAATAAATATAAATTTTAAAACAAACAAAAGTCATTCAACAACTCTTGGTGCTACAACACGACGTATAGCTTTGTCCTGAAATAAAGTAAGAGAGCAAAACATTTTTCGCACTGGGAAAGAGTTTTTCATAACTTTACGTAGGTTGGCTATTTTTGGTTATTTTCACAGCTTTTCTCCTGAAAACCTTATTGTCAGCTCCCTACTTCAAATCCGGACATCAGTACGCGAAACCCGGACTCTCCGGATGAAATCCGAACGTCTGGTACCCTACAGCATGCATTAATGACAGATAGTAAAACCTCATTCCATCCTTTGTACACGTTTTACTTTCTTGCATTCTTAATCTCTACATAGTATAAAATGAAGTCTCCAAAAAGCGTCTGTGTGTTTGAACTCGCAAAACACGAGAACTACCCGGCCGATTTTGCTGAAATTTTTACAGTTTGTTCCTTTAAGTCCTGAGAAGGTTTACAGACCAGCTCGAAAACAATTCGATGAACAGTTCTTTTCTTATTCGAATTTAGGCCCAATTTTTACATAAATTCCCGACTATGGGGGTGAAAAATTACTCGCAAATAGTAATATTACATATCGTTGGAAAGGGAAGAATTTTCCGCGTTCTACGCAATTTGTTCCAATGCTCTAACTTAATTGCGGCGGGAGTTTTTTACGTTTTTAGTTCGAATTTTTTTAGGCTTAGCTGAAATTTAGGCACTACTTTCTTCATTAAATCCATCAATAAAAAGTGAAGGAATTGTCCCACAGTTTTCTTTTTGACAGCATTGGAAAGAGCTGTTGCTTTTTACTCCAAATCTAACTCGACCTAAGGTCGAAAGTTTAACCATCTATCTCCAATAGAAAAAAAGTTACAAGCGAATTAAATGAAGTTCAAAAATCTGTTCTCTATTCAAGTTTTTAACCATTTCATTTTGGGTTTCCACGGTAACGCTTTTTGAATTCATTGCTTATTTCGATCTTTCTCATTTTCAATTCTTAAACTTATTTTATTTTGTGTTTCCATGGTTACGCATTTTAAATCCATCTTTCTCATTTTATTTTAATTTCTTAAAAGTATTTTAGTATCTGTCGTCATTGTTCGGCGAGAAAATTTTTATGATGGTTTTTTTTCCTTTCATTTAATCCTGGTTATTGAAGATACTTCACTTGATAGAATGGTTTTTTTTTCAAGGTAGACCGGGCAATGCAGCTAGTCATAACTAAACAATTCTTCTAAAATTTGTAATTGAGGAATAATAACAAAAGATTACTTTAAGAGAAACTTTCCTTGTTAATGAATGCGTTTTTAAAGGAATTTTAAGTACAGAAGTTTTTAAATTTAGAGGCTAATTATCGCTCTTCAAAATTCTCGAGGAATTCGAAAAAAAGCATGTTTAATTTTGTTGTATTAGATACTACTGTTTGACCACGGATTGTATGTAATTTGGCAATCTGCCAAGTAAAGACAATTCCATCTGAATGAATCAAGAAGGGGAGAAGTGAAAATAGCGATGGGATTTTGAAGCACACGTTTTATAATGTCACTGATGCCTTATTCATTTATTACATTTAAAAAAATTAAATAAGGGGAAACAAAAATAGTTACCATGGCAACAACAAAAAGAAAAGAAAATGTTTTCATTTCGTTCAGGAACGTAAAAGCAAAATGGTAAGCTCAAAACTTTGTTGTGAATAAACAAATCAATTAATTTTTGCCGTGAGAATATTGATAAAATGTACTTTAGATTTAAAAAATATTGCTGTGAGCAAATTTTCATTTTTACAAAACTAAGGCTTAATAATAGAGAGGCAAAAGTGCACATCTGAAATAAACCAACACCCCTATAAACTAATTGATACGTCCATTTCCGCCTATAAACCGGATATTAACCTTTCCATGTAATCGATGGTCAGACAGTATAAAGTTTTACCTTTTAAGCAGACATCTTGCGATTTCATAAAGAATTAAATGAATTCCCTTGTTCTTTAAAAGTTTACAAAATGTAAAACGGAAAAGGTAAATAAAGAAAAAAAAGTGGGAGTCACAAGATTATATAAACGACAAATAACGAAAAGGACCACATTTTATTTTCCTTCCGAAAACGGCATCATAATCGATGACTTCCTACACTTACAAAGCACACACAAGAAAGACAAGTCTTCGAACCTTTCTTGTCACCCAAGGGAAAGACTAAGTAATTAAAATCGAACTTCATCATTATTCTGGCTAAATAAATCTAAAAGTTTCTATTTTATTGAATAGTTTTGAAAATGATTTTTCAACATGAATTAAATTGTTGGAACTGAAAATTCGTAACTCCTACGAACTATAGGGGACGCTGCAGTCGCTGTCTAATGGCGGACGAAAAAACTAAAACAAACGCACGCTGTAACGTATAAATTTGCTTCTAAACTTAGGAAATGACAGAAATTTTTGTTCGCATGTATGATTTTTTGTTCTTTATTCATTTGAAAAGATTTTTCAAAGTCTTTTGGTTATTCTGACCCATGTAGAAAGAGATTAGAAATCAAAAAGTATTACGAAAGTAAAAAATTAATGCAGAACACACAGTAAGTTGTTCTGAAGCAGCCATTTTCACGATGTTGAATTCGGAATTCATAAATTTTTGGTTCGCTTCGAACAGCATTTTCATTTTGTACTGTTTTTTCTATACATTAGAACATATTATGCCCAGTTTCGTGACATTTCCGGCATTTGCTGGCATTTTTGTGACATTTCCGGCATTTGTTTACATTTTTGTCATATAGGGCACATACGTGATAGACTGTCAAGAGTAACATTTAACACAGATAATTTATTTCTATGACTATATGATTGGATATCAAAAGAAATCATCATGCATTTAATTCATTCGTCATGGAAATGATTTAACTGATAAGCGAAATCTTTGTCAAGATGTTATTCTTTCACACAATACTAAAACCATAACCCTATAAACATATTTTTGTCGAAACTCTTCCACCGATAATGACAGCTTTTGCAGAGCAATAAAGTGAAGTTAGCGCGATATTTTAGCGATAAAAGTTCCAAGCTTTTATTTTCTATTGTTCAGATTCTTAACGTTCTTTCTGGATTTTTCAATCTGTTCTGCGATAAATATTTTCAAGAAAATTTATTTGCATACTGTTCATTTCAGTTGGATGCTATAGTAACAAGGTTATTTAAATCATTAATGTGGAATTAGGTTAAAGAAAAGCAGTAATTTTTCAGCATGGCCCTAGTGTCCAGTCAATGTTGTTAAATCCACTTTTTTTCATCGAATTGAAAAGCTGATATTTATTCAAATTCACTCAGAACAAGATAAATAAAATGTGTACTCACAGTTTATATCAGATATTTTTGATGTTACGCTGTTGCGAATGACGATTCCAAGTGATGAATTACTCAAAAAAAAAAAAAAAAAAGGAAATACAAACAAATTGTTTGTTTTGCCCAAAATGAACACGTGGAACGCAATGTTTTAGTTTTTTCGGCAGTTTTATAAATATCCGCGAGGTAGCGTATTCGAGCTCTGGAGTTGCAAATTACTAACGTTGTTTATTTAATGTTTATGTAAATCAACCTTGTTCTCTTTTTCTAATGCCTTTACTTTTGATGTGGCAACAGTGTTGTCTATGTATAAAACTGCCAGTGTTGTGGTAGTCAGGACTTGTTTTTCATTTTTCTTCACGCGTGTGTAAACTAACCATAATTTTAATTTGTTTTTAATAAATAATTTTGTTAAAGTCTAGTGCTGTCTATCGACTTTAAATTTAGTAAAATTATGATGAAGTAAGAATTTAGGACATTGAATCAAATGTCCCGTACCTGCAACAAGTTAAATATGTTTAGAATTAGCAAAATAAAAGAGCGAATTTGAAAAACATATTTCAGTTTTCTTACAGAATAAACAAACTTATTGAATCAAACAATATTTTATTCTTTGTTCACTCTTCAAACTTTCAGAAAACCAAGAGGGAATAAATCTTTCCTCAAGCTTCTATATGTTTCTTTCATCACCGTAGTTTGTTGTCTTATCCGGCGCGTGCGCGTCGCTGAGCCAATCAGGACACTAAGATCTCATCACCTCGCCGGGCGAGTTTTTCTTCGAAACACAATTCGTTTAGAGATTAATGTGTTCGTACCTTTCTTCACCGGTTCTGAAACACAGCTGGAAATCCCGGTGTTGCGGCAATAGAATGTTTGAAAACCTGGAAGAACCCAGGCTCATCTTCTGCATGCTGTTTATGAGGTAATCTCTCCTTCAATATTTATTCTCTCCTTTTTTGAGGAAAAATATTTACGCGTGCAATCAATTTAATTTTTGAAAAAATAAGTAGGGGAATGTGGGGTAAAGTGAAATATTTAAGATGACTGAGCTTTTTAAAAATGAACAAATTGGAAATTTATTTTGAAAATCATAGTGCATAAAGAAAGGACATTCTATTTTATAATATAACTTGCATTGAAACAGAATTTTTCATTTTTGGCAATAAATTTGAGTCTTCAAAAAAAAAAAAAACCTTTTTTTTATGCGGCAAAGTGAGAAATAAAATATTTCTGATAAAATATTTTCTATTCAATTATCGAAAACATTTTTGATCAAATGAATAAATAAATAACAGGTTTAATGAATAAATGAAAAGATACTGAAAAAATAAACTTAAAATTAAATTAGTTAATTTATATATCAAGAAAAATAAATGACCAAGTAAAAGAGTGAATAAATGAATGAATGAATGAGTAAATTACTAAATGGAAGAATGCAAATAAATGAATTAATGAATACGTATGTGATTTAGGAAATAGTTGAGGGAGTAAACAATTTCACTTTTCCCCGCAAGTACTTGACTGGTTGTAGAAAATCTTTACTTATAATAAAGCTGAAAGTCTCTGTGTCTGTCAGGATCTCTGTCCACATCTCTATCTGTCAGGATCTCTGTGACGCGCATAGCGCCTAGACCGTTCCGCCGATTTTCATGAAATTTGGCACAAAGTTAGTTTGTAGCATGGGGGTGTGCACCTCGAAGCGATTTTTCAAAAATTAAATGTGGTTCTTTTTCTAATCCTATTTTAAGAACAAAAATATCATAAGACGGACGAGTAAATTACGAAATTGTCACAACGTATAATCGTAACATGGGCACAAGCCAATTGGCGAGATACGAAATTATCATTACGTGGAACCGTAACATGGGTACAAGCCAATTGGCGAGAAAATTCATAATACATTATTTGTAAATATACAGGCGAACCAAAAGATCTTTTAATTTTTCTATTACGGGCAAAACCGTGCGGGTACCACTAGTATTTAATATACAAATAAGCTTAATATTAACTAAATAATTATTTCACGGAGTTTTAGAAGGTCTCAATTCATATTTAAAATGTTGATAACCAGAACGTTAATATTTTATAATAACGAAATAATTGTTTACTTGCAACAAAATATTACATTATGAGTATCAATTTTTGAAAATTGCCTGTATCATCATATGCTTCAATCTTCGGGGGTATTTTTTTCCCGACTGAATAGATTACATGCCCTACTACTAAATAGTTGAAAGATTACCGGATAGGTGGCGCTAAAAGCGGAGTAAATATTTCAATTTGCCCCACATTCCCCGAAATTATTCCGTGAACTAATCTTATGTACAGATTTTTTTTAACCGGTGGAAGCGATAACTCTTCTTAATAATTATTTTTATACTATAGGTTAACAAGTTTCTACTTTCATCTATTGCTTTTGTACATCACACGAAGTATTAGAACTTCAATGTTTTTGCTTTTTGTTTTCAATTCCCTTTTTACCTTTAGTTGGGACTCAGAATTACTATCTGTTTTTTGTATCGGTTCTGTATCGGTTTTTTGATACCTGTCGCAGTTGTCAATAGTAAAAACCTTCACTGAAAAACCACTCCTTCATATAGGGGGGGAGGGGGGGAGGACGAAAGTAAACTTTCTTCTTGACAAAGCGCGAACTGTTTTAGATTTGAGGAGTTTGCTTTCAAAACGGTTTATATCCAGTTTTATACTTTTTTCGTGAAGCGAAAAGAGTTTTACGCACAAACATTAAATGTTAGAATTTCGAATTTCTCACAATGTTTTAGTAGAATAACAAGTGACTATTGGCATAAGTCTAGGAATTTTTCCTCAATTTTACCAGAGCTAAACTGCCAATTGTATATTGGATACATTTTACCCTTTTGGTGTAAAAGAGTGGACGTAATCTCTTTTGCAAAAAAAAAAAAAAAAAAAAAAAAAAAAACACGCGTTTTCTTCAGAGCTAAACTTTATTAGATTGAAACAAAATATTCATCATTTTTTTTAAATATATTCTTTTTTTTACTCTACTTTATTCCTTCTTACTTACTTTATTCTTTTCATTGAACATTTTTTTTTTAAAAAGGACCTTGGATCCAAGGGGTATTTTATAAGTTTTGAGGGATATTTTTCACTTTTTTTTTTGGGGGGGGGGTAGGTTTAGGCGTATTTTTCACTTGGAGGGGGTCTTCGCGACATTTAGGGGGGGGGGTACCTTTGCTCTTAGAAAGGGGGTGGGCACCCCTGCTACTGGGAACTAACTTTGCTGCCATGATATGCAATGGGGTGGTTTCCATCAGTCAAAAGTACTACTTTTAGTCATTGAAATGGATAGAATAAGCAAAAAAAAAAAAAAAAAAAAAAAACATGGACCCAGAAATACTTTTATTTTCTCAAAAGTTTTTTTTTTTAAATCTGTTTTTTAAAATGTCCGATTTTGAAAACAAGGCGTGGTCTTTATGACGTCACAAGTGATGCACTTTGCCACACCTTTCTACTACGTTTCCACGTTATGATAATCAAGCAGCGAATTAAAATTGCGCTCTACGCTTTGCTATCAACCATATCGTTTCCAATACACGTGAGTAAAGATGCGAATTAAATATTTTGTTCTGTGAATGGCAACATTGAATGGCATTTCATCATTTGTGATGTCACACGACAGCAGTGTAAACAATGAAAGCCCACCGATTTAAGTAATTTTTAAAAATATTAACTTAAATAAATTATTCGAAAAATGGTCAGATCCTATGTTTTTAAGCATGCTCTTTCAGAAAAAAAAATACTTTTAAAATTTTGGAAACGACCCCATTGCTGCCTAGACATTACTTAAACCTTGATTTACTTGCTTTGCTGCCAAGGCAACAATTTCGCACCATTTTGATTGCGATATTATTTACTATTTAAGACAGTAATTTGTGCCGCTATGGTTCATGTTTTACGTAAATTTGAAATGCAACGAAGACGCCAAATCTTTGCAGCTGCGATAAAAGGTCATCCATAGGAAATATACAAAGTAAATGTACCACTAATGGTCACTAAGGGCATTAAATCAGTTACAATGAAAGTTTTCAAGAACTCTAGTTAATTAATTTTATCCGTCATTGTTCATATAACATACATCATTCCTAATACACAAAATTACTAAAGTAATGCTTATTTTAAGATAAATTTGCTCCAGTAATCAGGGTTGGCAAAAAACCGGGTTTTTTTTTAAAAGCCCATGGACTCATGGTTTTTTGGGTTTTTTAAATAAAACCCAAGAAAACCCATCTAAAGTTGCGTTTTTTAAAAGAAATGTGGGGTTTTTTTGTCTTTTTTTATGGAAAATGTGGGGTACTTGTAGCATATTGAAGCGTAAGTATATGGACAAAGTGCAAAAATTGTCTTCGGGTAAAAAAAGCTGGAAAACTAATTAAAATTCATCGTTTTCTGAAGAAAAGTATAAAAGACAAAAAAACCCAAGAATGGTGAAGTTTCAGATTTTTTTAACTTTCATTATTACCAACAGTTAAGGCAAAGTTACTTCTCGAGTGATAAAATCGATTGTTCGTTTTTAATTACTACACTTTTTTTTTGCATTTTACTTTATGGTATTTCATTTTACTATGCAAAACTACTGTAGAACCTCAAGTAGTTTAAATCCCTTTTTACTGAATTCCAGCTTAATCAAGACATTTCTTTGAATTTTATGTTGCCTGTTTTTCTATTTCTGTGTACAGAGTAAGACATATTAAACTTTTTCGTAAGATAATGAAAAGACTATACCTGTTCTGTTTTCTGTCGACCATTTGAAAAATCTGTGTATTTCTAAAAAATATACCTTCTGTTTATTCGAGATTTGTGACGTGTTGGTTAGCAGAAAATAATTCATATGAAAGTCTTTTAATAGATTAGATTAGTTTCCTCTGTACAATCTACAAATATTGAGAAAATCAGACATGACAGGACTTGGTCAAGATAATTTGAGTTATTTATTGACCAGTTAAAGAAAGAAGTTAAATACATTTATTTAAAATCTTTGAAGTATTTTTTTAATGCCGTTAAGAGTTAAGAAATACTATTTAAAGTTCAAAATTCATTTTTTACGTTCATTGTCTGTGGTGAAGAACAAATAAAAAAGAAGTTTAAATTGTGAAAGTATTTAAATTAATTAATTTTTTAAAAACTTCTCAGAAAATTTTTAAAAAATCCTAAAAGTGGGTTAAATAATGGGTTTTTTTAAAAGGTTTTTTTCAAAAAAAAAAAAAAAAAAAAAAACAAAACATTGGGTCCAACCCAATTGGGTCCAATTCGGCCAACCCTGCCAGCAATAGACGTACTAGTAATGAAGCAGTAAGTTACCGCCCCTAAGATTGGGCTAAGGCAGAACTGCATGCAAGATACCGTCAGCCCAGTTATCACATCCAGAAACTACAGTTTCGTCCTTGTAGTGGACTAATCTGTCTGGACTAATCTGTTTTCAATTAAAATGCAAAAACATCAACATCGAAAAAACATCGAAACCCAAACATCGATGTTTCCAAAACATCGACATCGATGTCGCACCCCTACTCCCTATTTTATGTAGTATATCTAATGAAACTCTTCAACAATTGATTGAAAGTATCCACGCCGATTTAGAGTTCGTTCATTTCTCTTGTCACACTCAGGCGGTGGAACGCTGTGTTAAGATGGTGACAGAAGCTTCTTTGTCTGTGATTGGTCAATAGGTAAGACATAGCTTCATACTAGTAAAAATCAAATCTCGAAGCATCATGTCATCGTTCGAACCAAAAAAAGATTTCAAAGTGGTTTCATGAATGGATGGGACGAACCGACTATTTTTTGTGGCTTTAACTAATTGGAACTTTCAAAATTCCTTATTTTGTGAAATATTGTTGCTTATATATTAGCTTAGCTTTATTTGCTTATATATTTGCTTAGAAAATTTCCTTTAATTCGAAAGTTAAAGCATGAGGAGCAAAGATGGCGGCTATATAAAAATTATTTTTCCGCCATCACCAAAGCTGAAAGTTAAGTTGACAAGTGCCAACGTATGTCGATTCTACACTCTCACTATTTTCCCTTCAAAAAGATAAAGTCTCTTGACTAGATCTCTGTTTTGCTTCTTAACTGTTTTTTTTTTGGAGGGAATTTCATTTGTATATTTTAGTGTGTCCGACACAGTTTTAAAAAACACTCTATTAACCACTAAAGAATGCTATTTACTGACATTGTTTCTAAGATTGCCTGAAAAAAAAATTCTTTTAAAAATGACTTTCTTTTCAAAAGCATCGTTTAAATTACTTGTATTATTTCCTTCTACTAAACTAACCCCGCGTCAGTAAACAACGGCCTAAAATTCTTAAGTGCTGCATTAACTAAGGTATTTTTAAGTACATTTTTCAATCTTTTAAAAACTGATTTTGAAACTAAGTTTTACTTTTAGAAATAAATAAAACGACTGATGCTATTATTATGTCCGGGTAAGTGTGATAAATGACCCTCTTAAAAATCAGACATTCCAAGTTTTTTCAATCATCATTAATTGCTGCTGCTGTGATTTATTGCTGTCACTGTCTTATATTTTTCAACTTCATCGATATATAGCGAAAGTCTAAAGTCGTGATTTATAAGATAAGTTTCCGTTCAGAAGTTGTTTATGGGAGAATTAATGTTATCTACAGGGTGTCCTAAAAAAGACTGTTTTCAAAAATTGATAACAGCAGAACGGTTAATGATAAAAAATAAATTCTTGCAGAAAATTCATGTGGTGGGCGCTAAACTTTTAACCTCAGAGTTCCAAATTTTAGTTCAAAAATGTTTCAATAGATGGAGCTGCACACATTACGCCGCTAAAGTCAAAAAAGAAGAATTGAAATTCACCGATTTTTCCTCCGATTACGACATTAGATTACAGCCGACGATTGTTTGAATCTCTTGTTTTGTTCTTTTTTTCATTATTTTTGAAAAATTATGATGTAACTTTCAATGTTTTTTTTTATTTACGGGCTCCACTATCTGCAGCGCCACCTGTTGGAAAAATTTTCAACTAAAAGTTGGAACTTAGGGGGCGAAAATTTACGGCTCACCTCATGAATTTTCTGCAAGAATAATTTTTTTTATCATTTACCGTTTTCCTGTTATAAATTTTTGAAAACAGATCTTTTTCAGGACACCCTGTATATGGAATGACAGAATTTTAAAACCAGATGTGTTTTATAACAAGATATTACACTAGTAATTTATTCATCTATATATTTAAATGACAGATCAAATTTTCAAAAATTCAGTCTGAATTAATACCTTCAATAATCTTCAAATTTTTTGATTTTTAATGTTTTATATTATCAGTTTTTAAAATTAAGATTTTTAAGCTATCATTTTATGGTAGATATTGTGTCATTTACCTCTCAAGCTCAGATATATACACGCGTGTGTGCGCGTGTAATGTTGTATCCACTTAAAAGCATTAATATTAGTTCTCTCAATATAGAATATTTTTCTTTATTTTTTTCTTCTCTCTCTTTTTCTTATTTATTTATTTATTTATATTGAGCAATCAAGAATTGCTTGTTGTTTTACTTGACCGTTAAATGATGTCCGGGTCCGCACTCCAAGTACATGCTCTTCTGGTCCTTCAGCCTCCACCTGCAGCACTTTCTACTGAAACCGCTCCTCCTAGGCGGTTGCGTCCATGTCCTACACACAAGCATGACTACACACATACACACTCACGCAGAACACACCTAAACCACATGCCTACGCTCACACACACACAGAGAACACACCTAAACCACATGCCTACGCACACACACACACAAGCCTACACATACACACACGTCTGCGCGCACACACACTCGTGATTGCGAAAAGCATAATTTGAACTCAAAATGTCAAAAATTCATTGTTTTTGAGCAATCACGATTGCTAATTAATTTCATTTAACTGTTAAATGATGTCTTTTGATTTACCCCCCTCCCCCTGCCTCTCTCTGCAGCAACACCGTCGACCGGCCCCTCCCGATGCTGCTTCTCTAGCGAGCATCGTCTCCAGGTTGCATCCATACCCTACACACACACACACGCATACATACACACACACACCTACATACACAGACACACACACGCCTAAATACACACACACGCCTATATACACACACGCCTACATACATACACACGCCTACAGACATACACACGCCTACAGACATACACACGCCTACAGACATACACACGCCTACAGACATACACACACGCCTACATACATCCACACACGCCTACATACACACACATGCCTAATCACGCGCGTACATACACACAGACACACACGCATACATACACATACACGCATACATACACATACACGCATACATACACACACACATACGCCTACACAAACACACACACGCTCGTGATTGCGAAAAACAGAATTTGAATTCAAGATGCCAAAAATTGAAGTTAATATAAACTTTTCTTTTTTCCTTTTGTTGTTGTCAACTCAACGAGGTCAAAATCGCCTTTCCCGGACTTCTTGTTGCCTTCAACTGAAAATAAAATATCTTGGTCTTCATGTGAGCTACAAAAGTCTTCATCTGATGAGTCTTCAAGAGCGATGATTCTCCACCAGTGGTCTGCGGACCACTAGCTGTCCTCCAGCAATTTTCATTAGGTCCACGAACAGCTAGTGAATAATTATCAGATAATTTTTATAGTTGTAATTAATTTTATTGGAGAAAACGTTTAGATTCATCTCATTTCACCTAATAAAATTGTGATGAAAAAAATATTTCTATAGTATGTTGTTTACTTGAGATTCTTAAGAGTACCAAGTGGTCCTCAGTAGTGAAAAAGTGAGAACCACTAGTCTAAAACATGATCCAAATCATCTACATCCCTTTCAGAATCTTTTCTTTTCTTGGATCAATGGTGACTTCTTTTGGCTCTTTACTTTTTTTTTTTGTATATTTCATGATACTTTTTCACATAGCGGCCATTAGTTTGCTGAGCATTCTTTTAGCATTTACAATGCAACCTTTGTCTATCGCTTGATCAATAGTTTCTTTCATATCTATTTTGGAACAGATATGAAAAGACGTAATAAAATTATCTAACTTTTCTTCTAAGACATGCTAATTTTTGTAAAATATTATTGCAGTTATTATATTACAATGCAACAGTAAAGAAAAAAAAAACAACTTAAATAGAATGAGTTCGAAACAAAATGTAAATACCTATGTGATATGACTTATTAGAAATTTCATTAGTCGGACCTCGATATAAGGTCACCCCTCGGGATTTGACGAAACTGACCTTATAAGAGGGGTGACCTTATAACCGATTCATATATAGTTTATAACAGGTGTGAAAGGAATAAACATGTGTAAAGATTAATTCTTTTTAAAATTTAAAACTTAGAAACATCAGTTTCACATATTTGAACCAATTAAAACCTTTGCAATCAACAAGAAATTTTAAAATGATTTTTTAGAACTTTAATTTAGAGTAAAGCTGCTTACAAATGGGTCATTCCATTCAAAATGAGCAAATCAGCTGTGGCTGACATGTCACATTTTTCAATGAAAATTTTTATTTAGGTAAACCATGCATATCTATGAGGAAATGCAAAGTATGAAAGTTTAAAAACTGTTTGTTGCTTTGTTATTGAAATTAGAAGTTGATGCTTACGCTAAGCCTAAATTTTCAGAGTTCATTGCTGCCAGTTTGTGGCTCAATAACTCCATAAGTTATAAACGTACACTTAAAAAATAAATACTTCCGCATTCTAGAAACAAATCTGCATTGAGAAAGAGCAAAGTAAAATTTACTCGGATCTTTTTTTGAATCTGAGATATTAACAAAGATTGAAATTTCGCCAATTTACTTCAGATTTTAAATCACTCTTCTAGCTCTTTTAATGAAAAAATAACAGTAAAAATGATTCAGATTGAAAAACCATCTATAAGTAACTATCTGCTCTAATTTAGTAACTGTTTATGAATTTCTTGATGACGAAATTGTACTTAAAAAAATCGAAAATTTCCAAAAATTTCATTTTTTCCTCTATTTTAGATGGTTTTTTGAAGATGAGGGAATGCTCTAAATTTGCTCATTTTTTTTACATAATATATCGAAGTGTCTTTTAGATGCTACTAAATTTTAATCATTGGTATCAGCGTATTTTTGTTACTAGACTAACTTGAACTAAGGTAAAATTTTATTAGTTATTTCTTTTTATTTTGTAAGTTTGGCAAAATTAACCATATTTTTCGTGTTTAATTTTCTCAAAAGCATGTTTATGAAGTACATGCTGAAATGTACATGTTTTGAAATTGAAATAATTGTCAATTTTACTTGCTTTTGTATCATTTAGTCGTTTATCAAGTTCTTTGAATTCTCGTTATTTCACATAAGGGTCAATCCATACAGGTTCCACACAGTATAAAAGTTATCAAATTAAAATAATTATTTTGAAAATTACAATATGTTTTTTTCAGTATAATGTATTATATAGGGCACAATATACATAATTTAAGAAGGTGCCATGAAGTTTTTACACTTTTTATTTCTGTTTTAGTGTGTGAATTGACTAGCGAAATTGCTTAATTTCAAAGATCTGTATCTTTTTTACAAACCAAATAAAAAAAAACAATATATATAACACATGTATAGTACTTGAATGGAATATTCAATTGGCCAGGAAATTTTATTTTTAATTCAATCCTCTTTTGGTTTATAGGGGTCTCAAAATGTCATTTTTGTCATTTTTCCGAAATTTGAGGGGCTGTAATCTATAAAGGGTGTACAAACACACAGCAACAGTTACAAACTCTTTTTAGCATGGTTCCAGTGATTAGTTTTTGCCGTATTTCATTTTGTGTTTCCGTCCCCTACGTGAGTTATCCCTCTTTGAAATGAGTAAAATTTTTACATTTGGTCTTGAACTAACATGTTGCCATTATTTTAATTATTAACGTACAGCTACGTAACTCAGCATGTAAGACTATCAACTTATGCTCTTTAACATCAAAGCGTTAAATTAACTATCATAAATGTAATTCAAACAGATTTTGGCCAAAATGCAAAGGTCTAAAAGTCCCGTTTTTGACTACGAAAATCACTTTTGATGACCTCCAAAAAATCAAAGTTGAGAGAAAAAATAAGAGGTTTTAAACATCTTTCATATGCAGCTTTTAGGGATATTAATTTCAAAAAAATTAAAAATGGTCGAGCGCAACCATCCGTCGAATCTCTATGGATTGACCCATAAAACAGAAAAAAAAAATGCTATTTTTCTGAATTTTATTTTACGTTTGGAAATCAAAAACCAATTTCGAGTTTCTTCAAGCAAATAGTAGAAACACAGCTCTATATTCTTGAAAAAGTTTAAAGTTGTCTGAATTTTCCCTCATTTGAATTTTTGTGTGTACTTGAAGGGGAAAATCATCATTTTACGAAATGTCACTAAGTTTAAAACTGATTTTGAAGACAAATGAGTTAAAATACAACTTCAAAAGTAAGGTATTTCTTTTATGATACTTAGCACATTATTGGGTACTAGTGAAAATACCCGGCGTTGCCTGGGTCAGTAATAATTAAGAGAAAAAATCGTTACTTGCTTTTGTTTTCTGCTTTAAGTGAAAGAATTTAAAACACATCTTTTTGACGTGATTAAAAATCGAGTTTCTTCCTTACCCATAAAACTAAAATAGCAATAAGTATTAAGAGCAAAATAGTATTGATTTAGAAATGAAAGCACTATATTTAAGAATATACAACTTTCCAAAACATGAAATTAATCTTCTCATGTTTAAAAAGATTAATCTGTTGATACTTTTTTTTAACATGGAGTCTAAAACCTTCTCTGTATGGCTAATGAAGTACGAAGTGATTTAAAAAAAGTAGCTGCGCTCGTAATCCCCTTATACTTGCTTTAGCTATTTCGGGAAATTTCAATCATTGTGGGCTCTTGGTGCGATTTTACCGAATTTGCGAGAGTCGTTTTGGGGTACCTCCGATGATGCTCCCCCATTCTTTCCTTACTTTGTAAAACGATATGATATTAATTTTCGTTACAGAGATATCGTGGCCAGATTCTGAGATACTTTTGGTCACCATAAAATGGCGCTAAACAGTTTCATCCGAAATGTTTCCAAAATAAGTTGTAAAATCTGGTGATTGTTTGAAATTGTGCACAAAGGAAAATTAATGGAAGTTTTTGTGCTGTTTATGGATTTGCCTAATTTAGTTGCTGGATTATTTAACACAGTAAAAAAAGTCTTTTGAAAATTCTTTGATTGGCGATATTTTGTGCACATGGTGAAAGCTGAGAAACATTATGACGTAGTCTTCGGCTTCAAAAACAGCAACGTTGAAAAAACTGCCAAATGCATCAGCTACGGAAATCTTTCTGCAAAAATTTTGGCGATCTGCTGGTTGATTGGATAATGAGTAAGCGTTCAATCAGCATAAATAATAATAAAAACCATTAATTACATTAAAGTTCCGTTTAAGTGGAAAATGATCAGCCAAATCATGTATTATTTGCCAATCTTGTGCAAAAATCTTACTTCAAGATTTGACTGAGAAAAGCCTTGAACAGTCAAGCAAAGATAGTCAACAATACAACAATTGCCGCTATCGACAGGGAGTTGAGATGATACACTAAATACTGTATTGAGTTGAGGAAAGCCTTCGAACATGGAACTAAAAAGCTCATAACTCGTTTTTTATTCTACTTAGAAATTTCGAACAGGTGCCATCGTCAGCAGAAAAATCAGAGCTTTCGATGGACATATAACGTAAATATGTGCAAGTATTTTTTCATCCCAATATTAGAGAATTTATACAAAAATTGTGTTTTATTGCCCCCCTAAGGGGGTTTTGCCCCCCATAACGCGACGAAAACTACCCTATGTGTTATTCTGATGCATAAGCTATATTATTGTAAAGTTTTATGAAAATCCGTTCAGTAGTTTTTGCGTGAAAGAGTAACAAACATCCATACATCCATACATCCATACAAACAAACTTTCGCATATATAATAGTAGTAAGATTAATATCATCAAAGCTAATGCATTCCTTAAAGATTGAGATTAAAAAATAAAATGCTTAATTATGAGAAAATTGAAATATTTTCAGTTTTTGAGACTCGGTTAAAAGTTAACTATAATAATTTTGAAAATTTTACTGATATCAGATTGATTACCCTACTCCATAGATTGCAAAAACATATAACTTTTATGTTTTCATTAAATAGTTAACAAGATACAAGCCTTCAAAAGTGCAACATTTAGCATTTATGAGAATGCTGTTCAATTTGACCAATTTTCAATCGCATGTAACTATTTAAATAAAAAATTTTAAGCAAAAATATTTTAGATATTTTTATATAGGCATAAAAGGAACCTGTATACCAAATTTCATAAAAATCTGTTACCATGCGGCCACCACTTTAAAATTTTGTTTTGTGAAAATTTCCTTCGACTTCTCACGACTGGTAAAAAAGTGCGATATGTACACTCTGAGTGCCTTCGTTATTGCTTTATATTTTTTTGTGTCACTGTCGTAATATTCACTTGCTACTGCATTCGGTGCATAATATGCTACGTCAATAGGAATACGACTTTTCTTGGAAGTGAATCTATTAAGCACTGAAATCATATAAAGAAACCAGACAGAAGTGACCTTATAAGCGATTAATCTATTAAGACTTGACCATAAATCCGATAAGACATACCATAGAATTCCTATTCAATGAACCGTGACTTTAGCAAAGTGACCTTATATCGAGGTCTGACTGTATTTCGATATCATTAAGCTAAAATGGCCACATTTCCACTCAAACATCACTTTTGTATTGATGCAAGACTTTCAAACTTCTCGTTATCGTTTGCACCAGCGGGATATTTGTAATTAAACTTAATTCATTACATAATTTATCCTCTTTTAATGTAAGAGTATCATGAATACAGTGAGAAACGAATTTTCGGTGTCTAATTTTCAATATCTAACTGCTCTGTCAGCACATGCAACCATGTTTTCGATTTCTATGACATTTTGTTTTCTAAAAGAATACAGTTGCTGTCGTAATTGCAACTAATCAACTGGTAATCGTTTTGCTAAGTTTTCAAATCTGCCAAAAATATGAAGAGATCTTAAAAAACAAAACAAAACAAAACAAGAAAAAAAACTTACTTCATAGTAGACGTTAACTGTAAACACATGGTGTTTCTGAACTCTTGGCAAAACTTAGAGGGGTGAAATTACCCATCAGGACAAACAATATATTCGCTAAAATAAGGGTCCCAAACGTCTTCCGAAGGAGATAGGCGCCATTAAAGTTTAGGATCCAAAATTTCAAATGATCATAAAAAGCGGAGAAATTGGTCGATTCGTTTGCGGTTTTCGCTAAAATTATTCTTTTTATCAGCATTTTCTTGAAAAAAAAAAATGAAGATGTAGTTTTAAAAATGCCGATAGAGGGCGCTTTAGACTTTGGAGTAGCGAACAACTATTTTTACCGCTATTTATGAAACTCATTAGATTTTTTCTAATGCATGGACTAAAACTTAAAATTTCAGCTCAAAATTAGAATCATTGAGCGTGATTAAGTTGAGCAAACTGTACTACGTTCAGAAGTTGAAATACACTCTGTCACAAAAAATATACATTAACCCAGAAGAAAATGAACGATCTTCACGAAACTTAAAATTGATGTGGCCTAATACAAGATAAGGAAATGATTACAAATTCAGAACAAACGATTATGACACAATAAATGTTACAGAACCGTAAGGCCACCTATGGCCACTGGGACTAAATTGGGATTCATCGTTGAAGATAACATGCCTCCATTCTGTTACAACCCAGCTAATTAAGTGCAGTGAAAATCCAAGCGACGAAAGTCCAATCCATTGCAATGGAGATACCAGCATCTTTCAGTCTGTTCAGGATTGTTTTTCTTGATACCATCAGTTTCTTGGAAGGTGTTAAACGGCGAAACTAATGTTAGCGACGCTGTTGATGCGGCAGTTACCGCTCTCATAATGTGCGATCTTCACGCTCATTTCTATTTCTAGAATGCCTAAACCGATCGCAATGGAGTGATTCATTTATTTTTATCTACACTAAGCTACTACCATATCGCTCCGATCGAGGTGGCTTCAGATACAACCAACCATCTTCTCTGAGACCTACTGTACCTCTCTTTAAAAAGTCTAACAATTGTTCGCATACCTCTAAAAGGTCGTCCTAGGCACAATAGCGTCCATACAACTCGGCAGTGTCGTTTGAAGTGTCCTTTGACACAAGCTTTCACACTTTCAATCGTACCTATCTGCGCATCTTGTATGCACATAGCGCGCTTACCCTTTCGTCACTGGTGACGAAATTGTATCATCACTTACCAAACTAAATTCCTGCCGAGTTTGTTGGTTGCAGCTCAAATTTAGTCTTGATGCATACTTTTTTTTTTTTTTTTGTGACAAAGTGTATTTCAACCTTTGAAGACAGTTCAGTTTTCGCTACTTAATCACTCCCAATAAATCAGATTTAGAGCTCAAAATTTAAGTCCAAACATTAGAAAAAATTTAATTAGGTTCAAAAATCACGGTAAAAAATAGTTTTTCGTTACTCCAAAATCTAAAGCTCCCTCTGTTGGTATTTTTAAACTACATCTTCAAAATTTATCTTCAAGAAAATACTGATAAGAATAATTTTAGCGAAAACCACAAACGAATCGACCAATTCTTCCATTTTTTTATGATCATTTGAAATTTTGGACCGCAAACTTCAATGGCGCATATCTCCTTCGGAAGACGTTTGGGACCCATTTTTTTGTTATTATATTGTTTGTCCAGACGTGTACTATCCACCTTTAAAGTTTTGCCCAAGAGTTCAGAAAAACCCTTTATGCAGGCGAACCAAATGACCTTTTGATTTCTACTACGGGCAAAGCCTGCGGGTACAGCTACTAATGAAATAAAGCTTGAAAATGAAACCCTAAATCCCAAAATCCTTTATTTTAAGAGTATTCAGTAACTTTCAATTTTATTTTCATTATTATCATTACTTGTTATTATCATTATTTTGGCACTATTTCTTTCTTTTTTTTTCTTTTTACTAATTTTCATTTTTATTTTATTATTATTATGCGTTTTTTTTAAGTTAATTTGCTTTTTCAATATTTTAAACGATATTAAAATTTTAAGTTTATACTAGTACTTTCACCGTAATGTCAAAGGATAAAATACTTCACCTTTCGTCTTAATTTTTTTTTTTCATGACATGAAGTAAAAAAAAAAAGGACAGACTTAGACATAACTTTTGCCATATTTTTCAAATTTTGTAGTAAGATTTTTTATTTATTTATTTATTTATTTATTTATTTATTTATTGGCTTTTCTTGAAAAAGTGACTCGAATTTCTACCAACCTTCAAACGCTGAATATTTTTCATATTACACGAAAACACCTTATTATGATAAAAGCAAAAACTCTTTTTGCGCACATAGTTTACGTCAAAAGTTTTTTCTAATAAAGTTTCTACAAATAACTTCAGCCAATATAGTTAAAAATTATAAATAACTATAACTATCCCCCCCGGAACAGACTTTTTTTTTCTTTTTTGACTTATTGAACATAATGGGGTCGTTTCCAAAATTTTAAAAGTATTTTTTTCTGAAAGAGCGTGCTTAAAAACATAGGATCTGACCATTTTTAGCCTACTTTCCCAGTAAAAGACAGAAAAAGAAGAACAAAGCATGATAGAAGGCTTAATGCATCTTAAAAATATCGCAAAAAACAAAAAAAAGTCAAAAATAAATAAAATAATTGAATAAATATTGAAAAATTAAAAATTGGAAAGTAGGGTATTGAGATGGGGAAAAGTGTCTGTTGGTCTGTCTGTCTGTCGGTCTGTCTGTCTGTCCCCCCCCCTAATAACTTTTGAATGAATAGTCCGATTCGAACAAACTTTTTTTTGTTCGAAAGATCTCGGCAAGGACATCTCAATCCCATACTTCACTTTTTGATTTGAACTATTTTTTGTTCAATTTTGAACAGTTCAAAAAAACTTAACATTAGCGCCTACGGGGAAATTCAAGGCAATTCCGAAGTGTGAGGCGAATTTGCTTCAAACAAACTTTGTAGGAAAAAGCGTTTGATGAAAAACTTGTATATAAAATATCTTTTTGATTTGAACAATTTTCCGTTCAATTTTGAACAGTTCAAATCCCTTAACATTAGCGCCTACGGGGAAACTGAAAGTCAATGTAGATTCCGTACTTGAAAGCGGATTTACTTCAAACAAATTTTGTTGGAAATAGCTTTTGACGCCAAACTCCAGACTTCGACTCCGAAAATTTAGGGGCACTTGACTCCGACTCCGACTTTTGTGCCCGAAAATTAATCGGACTCCGACTCCCTGACTTCGTAGCGTTGGCAAAAATTTATACACGGAGGACAAATGACTGACTCCGATTCTTAGATATTCGACTCCGACTCCTTTACCCCAAAATGAGATTGACTCCGACTCCGACTCCGCAGCTATGGTTTTGACTGTGAAATAATTATTGTGGATCTGACTTGTTTTTATTTTTACGCTAAAGTTTTAATTTAGGTATTCAGTTTTCGGTGAATAAACTCGAAGTCATTTATGTTTCTACATAAAGATATGCGCAGACGATTTTTTTTTTTTTTTGACAATAAAAAATTATTTCTTTAAGTTGACATTTTATTGTTTTTATTTATTTTGGTAAGCGCATTAATTCATTTAAAAATTGTTTTTGGTAACAGGGGGAAAATTAACGTTTTTTTTTTTTTTTTTTTTTTGATATGATGAATTTATTTTAATGAGCTTATTAATTTTAATTATTATTTTTTCGTTTTGAAAGCTGTTAAAGATTTTTTTAATGTAAAAAAGTGTATTAGCTGCTTTGTTTAAAAGTTGCTGCTTTTTTTTTTTTTTTTTACGCATCTAATTTTTTTAGATAAGTGAGGAATATTTTATTCCTAGAAATCAGCTTAAATTATTTTAAAAATATATTTGAAAAATATTTGCGATTTTAGCTATTTTTGAGAATATTGATCAGGTAATAGAAATAGTATGGGTATACGGGAAAGTAGGCTCCTCTAGTTCTAGACAGAACTTCTTGTTTTACATTTATTTAAGTTTAATAACATTTTATTTAAGTTTAATATTTGTAAAAAATTACTTAAATCGTTGCGCTTTCATTGTATACACTTCTCTCGTGTGGCATCACAAATGATGAAATGACATTCAGTGTTGCCATTTACAGAACAAAATACTTAATTCGCATCTTTACTCACGTGTATTGGCAACGATATGGCTGATAGCAAGCGTAGAGCGCAATTTTAATTCGCTGCTTGATTATCATAACGTGGAAACGTAGTAGAAAGATGCGGCAAAGTGCGTCATTTGTGTCGTCATCAAGACCATGCCTCGTTTGAAAAATCGGACATTTTAAAAAATTAATTTAAAAAAAACTGTTTGGAAAATGAAAGTATTTCCTGGTCCATGTTATTATTATTAATTTTTTTTTTTTTTTTTTTTTTGACTCATTCTATTTATTCAATGACCTACAGTAGTACTTTTGACTGAAGGAAACCACCCCATTGTACACGTGCGCATAAAATAAAGTTAATAAAAGTAAGTAAAACAAAATAATGAGCTGTTTAGAAGTTCTATCAAAAATTATTTTGTTTCTAAAACAATATTAAGATTTATTTTTGCATTTCACTATTTACGGTAAACTTGACCTAGTTTCCTGATTTTAAAGTACTTAAATTGTTGTCATTTATTTACTCAATTATTTTTGGAAACGTTTTTTTCGCAATAAGATGATTAAAAGAAAAACACCTATTAGAAGGCAAAGTCAATAGGTTAATTAGTTGACATAGAAAGGAGGATTCGCGGGATTCAGTAAAATGTTCTGCTCATTTTTAACTGAAAAAGGGTGAATTTACTGCGTCTCATTTAATTATCTCAACGACCACTTGTAATGTTTGTTGAGATAATTAAAATGTGCATCAAAATTAATTAAAAGATTTGGCGCTGTTCTGGAAAGCTTTTATTCTGTTTTACGTGAGAGTATGCAGTCTTTAAGTAATTACTTTATACACTGCATAAATTTCGCTGCTTGAAAATCTAGTTTATGTTTGTTAAGAACAGTCTTCGAAAACAAAATAAAACACAAAAGGGGGGGGGGAGGGGGTTCAAAAATAAAGGTCCTGTAGGTTGAATTGGGACACACGGTGTGTTATTGTAGGGGGAGACCGGGGATAGTTGTTACATTTTTTTCAATATTTTTTTCACACTAAACTATTTTAATTATTTATACGCGTGAAACTTTTAAATGCATCTAGATAGTTTAACATTCATAAAATATTTATAAAAAAAATGATTAAAAGCCACTACTCCAAAATATTTCAAGTTTTTTGAATAGATGTAGATTGTAACAACTTACCCCACCACGGGGCATGTTGTTACAGTATATGGGGTTAGCTGTTACATGAGATATATTTTAGTAATAAAATGAATTTTACACATTTTCTGGTTTATTCTGTCAAATTTCAAAAATTCTTAACCACGTTAAAAATCAAAAACTTTTTGTCTTTGCGAATTAACTTCATTAATGACTTATTCTAATAAACTATCATCATCATTATCATTGTCCGCGAATTACAATTTTCACAGAATGGAAAAATAACATCGGAAAGAAAAATTACTTCCAGACTCTAAAAAAACCGTTTTTCTTGAGCACTCTCCATGCTACTGACAGCAAGCACTCCAGTGATTGTCAGGGAATGCAGACGGGTGAGTGCTATCATCTACTGCAAGGAAGGTCAGTTTCTCCTGGCGGTTACTTTTAAATTCGAATGTAACAAGTTACCCCGTGTAACAACTAACTCCGATCTCCCCTATGTGTCCCACATGTTATTTATGATTCAGTTAGAATGGTGATAAGCAGCACGTGATTTATCACTTTAATGGTTGCCCCCGAAAGTCACCAGACCTAACACCAGACTAGATTACGATGTGATTTTTTTTCTTTTGGGGTTATGTAACGGATATGGCTTAAAGTTCCAGTAGAGGTACGATATCGTTCAGGCGTCAGGAATAAAGCTTACAGAAAAAGCTTAGAATTATTTAAGAACTTAAAAAAAAAAATATGTTATTATACCAATTTTACTTTTAAAAATATACACGTTTGAAACCCCACCATTCTTTCTGAATCACCTTGTACATCTGGACCAAAGCAAATCAATCTCCATTATCTAACTTCTATTCTCATTTAAAACATGTGTGTCAGTTGATCTGGAATAAGAAAATTAATAATGGAGTTCTCAGACACAAACTTTTGTCCCATTGTTCGAAAGACTAAACTAAAGAAGCCTTCCCCTTTTACTTTCATTTAGCAATTATGATTGCTTATTGCTTTCATTTGACTGTTTTGATGTGCTATGATTTTATTTTCCCGCCAGCACCCTCTGCAGCACCGCCGCCGACCGGCTCCTCACGATGCTGCTCCTATAGCGAAAGTCATCTCCAGGTTGCGTCAATATCCTACACTTACACGCATACATACACGCACGTACAAAAAAACACATACACACACATACATACACCTATACACATACACAAACACACACACGCATACATACAGAAACCTACACACAACTAAATACACACTCATCACACTCATGCCTGCATACAGACACAAACACATATGCCTACACACACATACACATTCCCCCCTACCACAAACACTCATACACACAACTACCCACACACTTACACCTGTACACAGACACAAACACACAGGCCTACATATACACACACACTCGTGATTGCGAAAAACGTAATTTGAATTCCAGATGTCAAAATTCAAATTAATTTTTATTTTTTCTTCTTCTCTAATCTAGCATTATCTACTAAAAATCTATCGAACCATACAGAGTTTTTATAGTTATCAGGAAAAGTTACTTCGTTGCGACACTTTAACTGCTTTTGAAGGATGCTCTCCCCCCCCTCCCCACTTCATTTACTTGTTATATGAATTCTCATATGTTAGTCTCTTGATGCGTTCTATGCAGCTCTGGATCAAGACAATTCATTTGTGATCATCTAAATACTATTTGGACAATAGAAATAAAATTCATTTTCATTCCAAATATGTCAGATAATTGAGAATAATATACAATTCATAAAACTTCAAAATACAAATATTCGATCGATTAACACTTTCTCTTCAAGAAGTCCGTACTTATTGTTATTGTTATTCAATGAAAAACAATATTCAGAATGTGTTATCAGACGATTAAAAGGTGTTCCCTTCTTAGTAGATTTGTTTCGCCATTTTAGCATACTTGAACATTTTATTCGTATATTTTTACCTTACCGCGTTTTTATTCAAACATTACAGAAACAATTATTACTTTTTAGATTTAAGGCAAGAAACCGAAAAGTACTGCCACGTGTAACCATCTGTATTCTTTTCTAAACTTCCTGTTTTGCCTTCCTGACAGGCTACACAGAAATAACAACGCTATCTCTAATTTTATAAAATGGCCGTTTAGGTGAGCTGCGAAATCCAACGCCGCCGGGGAATAAACTTCCATCCAATTTGGCTGTCAAATCCTTTACCTCGAAATCTTCCTTGTTTGGGCAGAGTGGAGTTGATCTTTTGCTGTAGGTGTGATAACTTATCTTCCCCAGTAGCTTAAACACAATACTTCAAAAACGATTAAAAAAAATTACATTAAAATTTGAATACGCATATATGGTGGAAATCAAGGGCGCCCTATGCAAAATTTTAAGGGATAGTATAATCTCAGATATTTTCCCCATGGTTTAGCAGGATATTTTTCCCATAGAAACCGATTTCAGTACAGATTAGAGTTATTAAAATTTGACATTTTTAATAACTTATTCATTGATTGCTGGAGAAGAAATGTTTTTACAGTTTACATTTCTGCAAAGAAACGAGCTGATGTGTGCATCACATGACTTCCTTTTACTCCAATTTAATGTCATTTTCTCATTATTGGCAGTTTTAATATGATTCAATAGTTTACTCTCTAAATATCACCAACGGTGGCCAAATTGAAACCAGATTTTAAAAAAATAATAAAAAAAAATCTGCGAATTTGTCGCCAATTCGGCGACAAAACTTGGCGACCAAAAGACTGGCGATATATCGCCAAGTGTCCGCCAAATTATAACACCATTTGAGTTTACATCGAAATTAACAATGATTCCCCCCCAAAAAAGGGGCAAAAGACCCCCTTTAAAGCTTACGAATGCATCCAAAAAGGAAGGTGCACAACTAGACTCCACTTGAAGTCTACGTACCAAATTTCGACTTTCTAGGACATTTCGTTCTTGAGTTATGTGACATACATACACACATACATTGGTGTGCAAAAATTAAGGACGAGACGGTTTTTTCAATATAACTTTGTATAAAAGCTTTCCAAATCAACACATTTAATACCGTAAGATCCCTAATACGTAAGGACGTATGTAATGTAAATACAATACTTCCTTTTCTTGTAAAAAGAAGTAAAAATTGGATTCCTGCGTTACATTCGAGAACTGTATGTCATCATTTCTTGTTGGAAAACAAACAGAAATCTGACATGAAAATACTTAAACACGAGAGAGAGAGAGAGAGAGAGAGAGAGAAAAGGTAAAGAGTCACTTATATATTCAAAAATATTTTGAACGGCGAAAACTGAAAAGACTGAAAATGGTTAGTAATAATGAGAATGCTTTCATTTATAATGGCTTTGAGTTCTAAGTATGATAAACGCGACTAACTTCATTACATCCTTTCCATGTGTGTATTTGTCATTTCCTTTTCATTCGTCATACGAGATTTTTAACTCAATTAGATTAAGGGAAAGTGCTAATAGCTATTTCTCCGAAGAATGTTTAATCCAATATTGCTTTATTCTTAATATAATTTCAAATATTTGACTTCATTTGATGTTTTAAAACTTCGACTGTTTCGAAAATAAAAAAGAAATTCATTTAAATTTTGATATCTGGAATTCTAACAATGTTTTTCGCAATCACGAGTGTGTGTGTGTATGTAGGCCTGTGTGTTTGTATCTGTTTGCAGGCACGAGTGTGTGGGTATGTGTGTGTGTGTGTGTGCAAGTGTGTGCATGTGTGTGCAGGTGTGTGCGTGTGTAGGTGTGTGTATGTATTCGTGTGGGATGGACGCAACCTGGGAGACGGTTTTCGCTAGAGGAGCAGCATCGTGAGACTGGTGCTGCAGAGGAAGGCGGGGGGAAAATAACATCATAGGAACATCAAAACCGTCAAGTGAGAACAATAAGCAATGTGATTGCTCAAAAACGCGTCTGAAAACACTAGCTGTTACAATGCATAAAGTTTATAAAATTGCAAACATTTTGGAATGAAAATGACTTTGAGCCAGGCGTTATCCCTTTTCCAAACTTTGCTGTTATTCAATGACGGTAATTGAATCGCGGTAGAAAACCAATATTTAAAAAAAAAAAAAGAGTTTTGACCTCTTGAATCCAAATTATATTTTTCGCAATCACGAGTGTGTGTGTCTATGTAGGGGTGTGTGTTTATGTGTGTGTCGGGGGTACGTGTGTTTTTGTGTATGGGTTACGTGTACGTGTGTTTATGTCTGTGTGTAGGTATGAGTGTGTGGGTAGTTGTGTGTATGAGCGTTTGTGTGTGAAGGGGGGAATGTGTATGTGTGTTTAGGCATATGTGTTTGTGTCTGTGTACAGGCATAAGTGTGCGGGTAGTTGTGCGTGTATGTGTAGGTGTCTGTATGTATGTGTGTGTGTATGTGTTTGTGTATGTGTGTAGGTGTATGTACGTGTGTGTATGTGTTTGTGTATGTGTGTAGGTGTATGTACGTGTGCGTATGTGTTTGTGTGTGAGTGTAGTTGTGTATGTATGCGCGTGTGTGTAGGACATGGATGCAACCTGGAGACGGCTTCCGCTATAGGAGCATCATCGTGAGTTGCCGATCGACGGTGATGCTGCAGAGGGTGCTGGCGGGAAAATAAAATGATAGGACCTCAAAACAGTCAAATGAAAGCAATAAGCAATCGTGAATACTTCTTTCTTCGAAATTAATCGACAAATATTTTTTGAACTAGAAAATCACCCGTCACGATATGACGGCTGAAAATTGCTTCCACATTTGAACGAAACAATAACGTGTTTGGTGATATTTTGATAGTTGAAATTTTAAGCCTAACTCCAGTGGATTAACCCTAAACTCCAATAGATAGCGTTCATTGTTGACCACGTTTTCGTTTTTCCATTCTCCTAAAATTTCAGCTTTACCTGTAAAACAGTTAAGTTACCGGATCCAGTTAGCCTTGTCGAAATAAAGCATTTTTCTGCACGTTAAACAGTGCCAAAAAATTTTAGCAAATTAAAAATAACTTACTGAATTTTTGCTGCTTCAACAATGAAATAATGTAGTCACTCATTCTACGGAGCGAGTTTTGTTGTTGATGACATCCAAGCGTTACGCAATCAATGATTTTGGCTATTATAAATATGAGGATATTCAATCAAGCAGATTTCTTTGGGCGACGTTATTCTTTCTCATTTCTCAAAAAGATTTTTTAAAACGATTTTTTCTATTTGCAAAATGAAGTATTGGTCACTATGCATGACGTCACATACTCCTCGACGTAGAAAATTTTGAAACGAACTTTTCCCCCAAATTCTTATGTAGTTACTCTCAGCTCATAGGACTTGTGAATGTCTGACTAAAACTGCAAGGCTAAAACAGATATAACAATTATTCAAAAGTACTCTTAAGCCTCCTACACACAAGGCGGTTAGTTGAATCAACTTTTCGAAAAAAAAAAAGCCTTTCATACAGTTGACTGGTCTTTTTTGTTGTGTTCACACGAGGTAACATAGCTTACGTTCGATTTATTAAATACCCCCTTCTTTTCAGCAACCCTATTTACATCTCTCACCCGAGCCCCTGACAAACAACATCTAGCCACCTTACGTCTAACTCTGCCTATTGAGTTTCCCACCTCACGCACCATTGAATCACCCAAAATTATACCCTTTGTTTCCCTGTCTGTCGCCTCAGCAATAACTTTCCCTTTTACCTCTGGAATTTTTCCACTATCTAACACACAGCTAATGCCCACCTCCTTTTTACTAACTTCCTCCTTTACCTCTGGAATATTCCCACCATCTAACACACAGCTAATGCCAACCTCTTTTGTACTAACTTTCCCCTTTCCCTCTGGAGTGTTTACCCCATCTACACGCCTACAGCCTAATGCTAACTCACCCTCCAAAGTAAGCATCCTAACTCTGATTTCTGATAGTTCAACACAGTTAGTGCAAATGAAATCCTTCTCAGACTCATCCTTCCCCTTAAACAAGCAGAACATCTGACATAGGTCACAAAAAATCCACTTGTCCCCTTTACCACTTTTAATCTCCTTCATTATGCATATAACTCCAATTCTAGCTCAAAATCGTACACTTAAAAAGTCAATACAAAAATACAAAAATGAAGAAATAATGCTAATTATTATAATTAGATTAGTTGAATCCAGTTGTTTGTTCCCATAGGGTTATACTCCATATACGCCGTATACTCTCGAGCATTTTTTAGACATATAGCGTATACCGTCAAGCTTCATAAATTTTCATATTATGACATACTATGCCTATGATCACATACGCATATTGTGCATAATGGATTATTGGGAGTATACCCTCAAAAAAATTTATGGGAACACCACTGGTTGAACAACTTTTCTTTTAATAAGACGAATTGTTTCGAGCAGTTTCTCCAGAATGCTGCTAAAGTTGAACCGAGTTGACTCAACTATAGTTTATTCGTGTGTAAAGCGAACGCATGGCAATGTCAAGATGAATTGAATCAACTAAAAAGTTGATCAAACTCATCGGGATGAGAATGGTTGCGGTATATGTGCGTGATGATTTGACTGTCGTGTGCAGGATGCGGGCGATTCCTTCACTTCTTCTATCTGATTACACATCCTGATAATCGCCCGTTCAAAAGTTGATTCAACTACGTTGTCTTGTGTGAAGGAGGCCTTAGGAAATGAATTTCAACCAATGCTAAAACATATCCAACAGTTTCATAGATCTTGTGACTGTTAAAAATTGCGTAAATTTGATGGCTTAGTTTTTTTTCTTCTTTTTGTGTAACTTTTTACTTTTTTTTACAAAAAAGGAAGTATTGTATTCGCGAAAAAAATTTCACTCAAAAAATCTACCTTAATTTCCATTTTATTCACGCCCGAATGAGAGTTGAGTTTTTTTTTTTTTTTTTCGACTCGACTACACGTGGATAAGTGCCGAAGAACATATATACACGCGAAATATCCACAATGACGATTCCCGAGTTAATTACAACGAGTTTTCTCGTGACGTCTGTATGTACGTATGTATGTATGTGCGTATATGCAGATGTGCGTAAGTGTATGTCACATAGTTGAAGAATTGTATGTCCTAGAGAGTTGAAATTTGGTACGTAGACTCCTAGTGAGATCTAGTTGTGCACCTCCCCTTTTGGTTTCATTCGGCTGTTTCTAAAGGGGTCTTTTGCCCCTTTTTGGGGATAAATCATTGTTAATTTCGATGTAAACTCAAGTGGTGTTATAATTTGGCGGACACTTGGCGATATATCGTCAGTCTTTTGGTCGCCAAGTTTTGTCGCGAACCTGGCGACAAATTTGGCGACTTTTTTTTTAAAATCTGATTTCAATTTTGCCACTGTTGGTGACATTTAGAGAGTAAACTATTCAATCACATTCCATTTGCCAGTAATGGGGAAATGACATTAAATTGGAGTAAAAGGAAGTCATGTGATGCACACATCAGCTCGTTTTATTTTAATGTAAGTCTTAGTCGTATTTAATCGGTTTATCCCCAGTTTCGTCGACATTTAAAATTTCCTCCCCCCCCCCTTACATATATCAAAAGTTATTATTGAAATGTACAAACAGGGAGGGAAATTGCATGTCGACAAAACTGGAGAGACACCATTTAATCAATTGCTTCATTTAAATACTAAACATTAAAATTTACATTTCAGCATTTTTTTTTTTTGATTGATTCCCACCTTCTAATTATTCAATAATAACTTTGGGAGAAAACTCTTTTTTATTTTCTACATTTCTCCAGTAAGCAACTATATTCCAAAATTGTGTGTTCCCGACAAGTCTTTATTCATAACTGTTTCAATCATCGAAAGAAAATCAAAGAAATCACTATTCAATAAACTTTTCTAATAATAAAACTGAAAACAGAAGGGGAAAAAAAGTTAGATCCTGCTTTTGACAGGTAAAACGATTTAAGATTACGAAAATATTCTCGTTTTATTTTTCTTCCTTTTTATGTTTCATTTATTTTTCTAGTCACTTCATATCAAATTTTTCATTAGATTTTCAGGTTTTGGAGTTTCTAACGTAATCAATGTCGTTTCTACTGCCTTAGGAAAAATAATAGAGAAATGTGCTTAACTGGCTTGACTACATTAACTATTTAATTGTTCTTAACAACTCACGAAATGGAATGATTGCTCTTTCCCTTTATGCTGACATCTCTGAGTTTTATGTGGACGGGGAAAAATCTCACGTTTAAAAAGCATTCTCTTAATGTGAGGTCGTTTTCCTGCTCAGCATCCGCGTGAAACTAAATTGAATAGTGTCGAGATTTTTTATCTATGCAATTTATTCTTGCAGTTTTCATGCGTTGAAATGTTCTTTTCCCTGCTTTTAAAACATGTTTCGAAAGTTGTCCTGCATTGCTTTTAGTTTCTTCGCAGAGGTAAGAATTTTATTTTCATCGTAAAGCCACCATTGGTTGACAGCTGCACTAGTAGTTTACACTAAAAAAAAAGAATAAATTAACAAGAAAAATTATTATATAGTATGAAAATTACAAAATGGTTTTTGCATTCGCATTTCCGTTTGTTAGCTGATCTTTTGGCACCTGTCTTTGTCTTCTTCTTATTATTTTTTTTTTTTTTTTTGAAAATTTGAACTTCTAATAAAGTGTTGACTACATATAATATCGAATAATTGTTGTTTTTTCTTTTTTTTATAAGTGTCGACCAAAAAAAAATAAATAATAATAATAATAATTTTTTGTTTACATTTTTGCTTTCTACACGTTTTAGGTTAAAACTTTTTCTGATAAAGTTTGTCACAAGTAAATTTGTCATTAGGCAAGGATTTATGTACGATTCAAAATTCTTTGTAGAGCCTCTTGTGTTACACTTTTTTTAAAAATTTGTATGATGAAAAATTGCTCAGAGAGAGAGAGAGAGAGAGAAAGAGAAATATTTTCGCACGCTTTTTTTTTTTTTGAATCACACTATTCCCTCGAGAGATATAACGGGTGAAACCATAGACTAATAATAAGAGTAGACCGAGCTTCCCCAGACTTGCTGATGAAAAAATTGGTTCATGGATACATCATGTGACTGGTGGAAGGCTCGGTGAAAACTTTGGCGGCATGGTTGCCAGCTGGCAGGATTATCTATAGTTTGGCACTCGGCATGTATTTTAAGACGTAATGTGTTTTTATTATAATTTTTTTCCCAGGTGCAGAGATGACTGAAATGTTTTCTTTTAGTTATGCATTATTTTGACATTAGTAATTAGTTTTTGATCGCAGTTTTCAGTAACTTTTATTTCATTTGGAACTGCTACGTCAGCGTTGGCGTGAACGTAATGGCGTAAAAGTTCTGCGTTAACGCAAAAATGTACTAATCGGTATCTTAAATTGAATTTGTAGGTAAAAATCTTACCGTTTGCCGATTCTTTTTGTGCGCTTGCATCTTTAATTGCTTAGAGAGTTATTGAAATTGACTAAAGAAATGGCATAGCACTATCTAAACGAAAAACTCACTATATTAACAAAATAATTACAGCTTAGAATAACAAATTTTCAAATCGGACTCCATAAAAGATCATTCTTCCGTGTTCCATCAAATTCTATTTATTTTATTTCTCGTCGGCGTTAATCGTCTGCTACGATCAACGCCCGCTGTTGCTAGGATATCCACCAGTCACATGGTTTGGTTTATGAGCAGCAAAAGGGTTACCATAGCTCGGTTTACTCTTATTATTAGTCTATGGGTGAAACCATTAGGCCAACAGCTATAAATCTACAGTAATTTCAAAAGTTTACTCTCAAAATAATTATTTTTTACCTTGAATTAAGGTAATATCAGCAGTAGTTGAAACCGCACTAGAAGTTGACACTAATAAAGAAAAAATAAATTACCAACAGAAACATATGCACCAAAAAGTTAGTTAAGAAGTTGAAAGGTAAGCATTGCAAACTGAAACACAATTTTATGAATTTCGCACAGTAAAAAATTGATTTTTCTAACAAGTAAAAAATTTTGCTTATTAATTTATATTTTTATTAGTGTCACCTACTGGTCCAGTATCAACTACTTTTGCAGGTGCTACCTACTAGGGGTTTATCGTAAAACCACCATTAGTTGATACCCGTACTAGTATTTAACACTGCACTAGTAGTTGACATTTATAAAGAAACTAGTATGTTGTGGCCATCACGAAACTTTCTTCTATATTTTTCCTTTTTCTGATTCCTCCCCATGCTTGACGAGGAAGCAATATTCCTAACAAAAACAAAATTACACATGCAAAAACTTGACGACCATCCTAATGTCTGAATTATTGTAAAAACAAAACAAAGAGCGAAAACTGAAAGTTACTTTAAAAGTCTTACTTGAATTAATTAAAAATATTTTATTTGTTAACAAACATAAGATGGCAACAGTTAAAAATTTTAAATCATTGAGATAATATTTCCGATCATTTCCATACAATTAAAATCACGAGAAATACGCAGACGACAATCTATTACGATTTATCTTTCTCATTGTTGCATTAATAAAAGTATTTTTATTCGCAAAAAAAAAAAAAAAAAAAAAATCCACACCTCTTGGAGCGATTGGATTTAAAATTGAAACAAAGCCTGTTTGCGTATGGATTCACATATATTCCAAATTTCAACCAGAACGTAGCATTACTTCTTGAGATAGGGCACTCACAATGGAAAAAAAGAACGGGCGATTGCGCTACCCCCTTTTTAGCTGTTGACACCAAAATAAAATCAGCTCTTATACCCATAAGGGCTACTTGTCAAAAAATTTTTGTTTGATTCCGTTCGTTATTTCTTGAGATACAGCAGTCACAATTGACGACAAAAAACGTTCTATAACTCAACCCCCGTTTGAGCTATTGACACCAAAATTGAATCAGCATCTGCTCCTCTTAGGGGCAACATATGGACTAAATTTTGTTTGATTCCGCCAGTTACTTCCTGAGGAATAGCAAGCACGCGTAACTCAAAAAACGTCCCATTGCTCCACCCCCCTTGGAGGAATTCGCGCCAAAAAATAATGGACACAAGTTCACATAGGGGCACATATGTGTACCAAATTTCGTTCAATTTCATGCGGTAGTTTTTGCTGTAGAGCGGCCACAAAAAACTGGTCACACACAGACGTGACACACATACACACACACACATACACACAGACATACACACACACACACACACACACACACACACACACACACACAGACAGACATTTTCCAAAAATAGTCGAAATGGACTCAGCACACCTCAAAACGTTCGAATCCGTCAAAATTCGAAATTCGAAAATTTGCACGAATCCAATACTTTCTTCTATATATTAGATATCGAAGAAAGTAAAAATGAAATAAGAAGAGAAATTATGAAAAAGTGCAAAAATTACAAAATGGTTTTTACATTTGCAATGCTTACCTTTCTGTTTATTCTTACCTGATCTTTCGGCACTTGTATTTGTCTTACTAATTTATTTTTTCTTTAAGAATGTCAACTTCTGATGATGTGTCAACTATTAGCATAGAAGTCGATTATTGGTGGTTTTACCTTAATGTTAGAACTAATATTTTAAATTAAGAACATGACAAATTTAGTTAAAACAATTACTTTTTATGATAAAAATTACTAAAATTAAAATAAACTAGCCGCGTGCCCGGCGTTGCACGAGATACTTAAAAAGTGCAAGAGATGTCCAATTACTGTTTTTGTATTAATCTGACATCAGTTTCTAAAGCTCTAAGGAGTAAATAAATACGCGTAATGCAAGGTTTGCAAAACACCAGTAGAGCATATTTTTGGCAAAACTCTTTAACGTTAATCATAGTTATCAATGATACAAGTTATGAGTATTTTCAGTTAGCACAAAAGGTGAAAATATATGCATTATCAGCTATAATCTGTGCTCACGTTAAAATGAATTACATCTGATAGCCTATATCTGAAATATTTATGTACAATTACTATCAGCTTTTTACATAAAATGACACACACTTTTTCGTTGATTACGTGAAACTGAAGCACCAAGACAAAATAAATATCAATAAACATTAATTTAATACCAAGTCATCAGTTTCCAATTTAGCTTTAGCTAAAATTCTTAAAAACAATCCTTTTTGTTCAACTCTGTTTCACTTAAAGAAATCCAAACAATCTTAATTTAACATGTTCTTTAAACGATACAAACTGTATTTCAAAAATAGAAACAGGAAGGAAAAAGAGAGTTATTAAAATTGGAAAACTCATCTATGTGACGGGAAAAAGTCCAATATCAGATCGGTGAATGATAAACTTACACTACAATCAATAAACATAGCTAAACAAACAACTTTCATATGCTGAAAAGAGTTAAGAACGTTGAATGTAAAAAATAAGAAAAGTGACAGACGATAAAATAAAAAGCTTGTCCGAATAGAGCAACCAATTTTAAACTAAATTAAAATGAAATTCTAGATGGAAACGTTGTTTTAAGATTTGGACAGCAGCCAAAAAAATCTCTTTTAAAAGAATTATTAGAATTTTACTTGCTCACTCATATGCAAAATGGCAACAGGAAAGAAATAAAAATTCCTGAATAACTTTATGTCAATTAACGTTTTAATTAATATCTTCGCTAATTAAAGTCGCACAATTACGAAATTGGTCCTATTGTTTTCTTTGGAAAATTTCAAATTGATCGGTATCTCGTTTCACTCTCGATTCACAGCGGTTCTCGAGAAGATGGATCTTCAGACAGACAGACAGACGGACGCGTACAGATTTTAACATTATAGTGGATAAATCTATATATATATAAATGGATGTATGTTTGTGGGTGTGTGGGTATATGTGTATGTTCCTTATACAAAACCACAGTTTTCGTCGGATTTCTTCCAAATTTGGCACAGAGGTAAATTGTTACTCAGGAATTCATATAGGCGGGTTTTTGGAATTTAAAAAAGATCCGAAGAGGTTCAAATTTATATTTTTAATCATAAATTGCTCTTTTCGACACAAACAAATTTGTGTATAGTTATAAATTTAGTCTAAATGAAAAGCCCGTAAAAAACTGCCCTAGATGAAGTTTCTTCAAAGATTAACTACTATCGTTAAATTTAAGAACTTTGATTCTAAGCTAATAAAAATGATTTGCAACTTATAACCACCAGTAAATATTTTAAACACAATCAGCACAAAAAGTATCATAAACAACGGCCGTTAATGTCTTTCAGCGACAAGCCAAACGCGTGTTTGGTAAGAGAACCGTAGATATACGAAGTAATGATGTACATCGTTTCGTAGCCCCAGGGATCCATTGATGCTACCCATGGTTCTACTTAGTTTGAATGCTACCGTTAAATTGTAATTTTTAATATTGTTTAATTAAAAAATCCACAACAGTAAGGGTTGCGTGTAATTTTTTATCAGTGTTTTCCACGTTAATAGGAGAGAAAATACAAACATGAGTAAGGTATTAATATTACATTCAAGATTGACCCACTATCTTCGACTGTTTCAGCATTAGAATACTTTTATTGAAACCACATCTATTTCATTCATATGATCCTTACCAAATCAATTTGAAATGTGTAAATTTTCTGTATACTATTCCTCGATTTACGTCGAATCTTTAAGTAATTCAGTTCAACTATAACCAATAACCTAATTCGGTTAAATAGAAGTCGCTCCACGCTATCAAAGAACATGTATGTTTGTGGGTGTGTGGGAATGTATGTTCCTTCTACAAATCCAGTTTTCGTCGGATTTCTTCCAAATTTAGCACAAAGGTAAATTGCTGCTCAGGAGTTCATATAGGCTGGTTTCTTAAATTTTAAAAAGACCCAAAATGGTCTAAATTCATATTTTGAGTCATAAAATTACTCTTTTCTACACGAACGAATTTGTGTATAGTTATTAATTTAGTCTTAACGAAAAGCCCGTAATAAACTGCCCTAGATGAAGTTTCTTCAAAGATTAACTACTATCGTTAAATTTAGGAACTTTAATTCCAAGCTAATAAAAATGATTTGCAACTTATAACCACCAGGAAATATTTTAAATGCAATCAAAACTAAAGGTATTCTCAACGTTGACCGATAATGCCGATTCGCGACTACAGTAAAGCATGTTTGGCAAGAAAACCGAACGAAATCAAAATGCTACTGTTAAGCGATTTTTGAATAGCATCGTGCAAAACAGGAATGCATTGCGGTCTTCGACGGTTCTACCTACTTTGTATGCTTTCTTTTGGTATTTCTGTTGCAGTAATGGTAGAACAAAATTATAGATCAGTATTTCAAACATGAACAGCCCAGAAAATATCAAAACCAGCTCTGTATCAATAATTCATTCATTATCCATGGTTTACGTCGGATCTTTACCTAATTCGGTTCAACTAAGTTGAATCGCTGAATTCTAACAAAGAACAAGAGTAAAAAATACTAATTTCGCAAATAAATTGCAAAACAATCATATTTGTGCTTAGTAGCGTATCTGGAATTTGTTTTTCAAGGGGGAGGGGGATGGTCCTGACGTTTCCTACATGCAAATAAGCTACCATACTAGGATTGCCAATATGTGCTAAAATTAAAGGTTGTAAACCTTTTTCCCCCGCAAAACCACACGGAAATATAATTCAGCGGAATTCATACACTTTGGGAGGGTTGGAGTTTTAAGTTTGGAAAAAATGCAAATAAATATTAATTTATATTTGAATTGTTTTAAACTGCAAAAAAATGCTTCGTTTTTTATATAAACAAATGTCTTCATTTGAAATTTTATATTACCTTAATGCTCGAGTAATAGTGCGTCTGATGAAGCATCTTCGCAGACTAGCAACAGTTTTATATCTAATAGCAGGTATGATGCAACTTTTGACACACATGAATTACTATTTAAAGGCATAATGAAATATTACTCCACAATATGAAGTTTTTTCTTCATCGTGAAATAAGTTGAAAAAAGCTGCATTCCCAATTAAAAAGCTAAGGTCGATAACTGCTATTGTAAACAATCGAAAAATATTGGAAGTTTGTAGTTACCATTAAGCATTTCAACCGTCATTGAAGAAGTGCTGTGAGATATGAATGGAAAATTATCGCTATAATAGCTTAAACTCTCTTAAACAGTATATGGATAAGGTGAAACAATTTGTATCTCACGTGTAACCACATTGGACGATTAAGTGCTGTAAATGTATGTGAGATATAACTATTTTCGATATAGATATCTTGATGTTACTTGATCAAGGTTGGTTTCACTTACAAATGTAATTCTTCTTGCTGCTGGGAGGGGGATTAAGAACAATATTTAGGAGAAAGTTTTGAATTACATTTATGGATTAGAAAAATGTGAATCATTTAAGTTTTTAATTTTTAAACTACGTTTCGAAACGTGAAATACATTTCGATTGCTTTTAAGCTGTGGATACGAAGAACAAAATATGCAACAAGATGCTGTAAAATGTAAGCAAAAGATTTGTCTATTATACTGTTGTAAGTACAAACAAGACATTTATTTTTCAAAAAATTTCATGGCCTGCAAATAATTAAAAAACAAAATCTAACACGGATAGTGACCAAAAGGCACACGCCTACTTTTTTCTCTATAACGCAGTTTAATTGACGGTTTTGAAATAGTTCGTTCAATAACTTCACGTCCACCTACTTCCATTTTTAATGTTTTACATACCTTAAAATAATGACTGTAATGTAGTCAGTGGATCCATTCCCACCTCTCACGACGATTGTATCTCTCTAAATTAAAATTTTGATGCTCTCTAAGGAATACTCTCTATAAAGCAACAAAATTAAATACATGTTCTCTCTACCTGCATCAGTGTGATATCATGTATAACATTTACGGCAAGTATTAGATCTTAAAAATTTGAACTAGAACTTAAGTCTTGAAAAATTTTAAATCTTTACAAGACATTAATATTACTGTCTAACTGTCATTTTTACGTACGAAAATAGAAATTTGACGTCAATATAAGAAAATAAAATGCAGCCGACGTGCGTCTTTTTAGGCAAGTTACACTTATCCAATTTTACTCTATGGCATGGCACTAAATCACCATGGCAAGAGCGAACAGACACATTTGGTAAAGTTTTTTTTATACTAAGCAAACTTTTTCTGCGAAATGTGCTTGCCTGAAAACGTACAAAATAACCTATCACTTGATACCTTCATTCTTAAAAACACCGCAAAAAATCTGTAAAACGGAGTGTTATCGTCTGTTAACAACACTGACTGAATTTATTTTCTGTACGGTGGACTATTTGTTTAGCTTTTGGACATTGAGGATGATTTTAAACTAATCTGAAAATATTGTAACCGTGTCCAAGAAGACTATTTTGTATATATTTGTGCCTGATATAGGGTTTGACTTTTATTTTTTGGTAAGCTCACGACTCTTTCTAAGGAAACATTCAATGATTTATTTCTGAATAAAATGCATGTGATAAGTACTGTTGCATTTTTTGATGTATTGGGGAAAACAAAACCTACAAAGGCGGCACAACGCTTTTCTTTCGAAGCATCACGTAAAAGGTTGTCCCACACGATGTGCAAAAGACAATCATTTGTCTTTGCCATGAAGACAATTTACGTACCGGCCGTCTGATTCAACCTCAGACAACGTACCAATGGACACTACAGAGCCCAAACAATATTCCTCACACTTTTTTGCTTTAAGTTGATGCTACCTTTTCGGCAAATGCTTCATTTTCTGTGTCATTTAAAGTATATTGAAGATTTGAGCCAAGAAAGCGTTGTGAATGTATTTTTTTACGCTCATTTGGAAATAATTCATTCAATTGATTGACCAAAAGATATGTTGCATTAAAAAGCACCCGGGCAACGCCGGGTAGTAAGCTAGTGAATAAATAAAAATAAGAACAATATTCACATTAATTCTTGGAAAAAAAAGGAGGAATTTTATAATAAAAGTTTTTTTTCTACTTCAGTTAGCATTATAACCGGAAACTTTTCTCGGAACAAATACTTAGATCAATATTTTCCTCCGAGAGAAGAGAAAATTTGGATTCATCAGCCAGTAGCGCGGAAGGACTGGGCAAATTATGACCTTGCCCTTGGTAGCTGATGGAAATAAAGCATTTTCTTGTCAGGCCTCTAATGAAAATGTGTCAAAAGAAGTTTTCTTTTCCATCTCAGCAGCAAATTGAAAAATGAGGGATAGTGTGTTAGCTTATATAATTCGTTATGCAGGCGTCATTAATTTCATTTATTTGCTGAAAGTTACGTCACCGTTAAACTTCGCTTATTTTCTTACTTGACGTTATTACGTAACTTTTTATTGTTTCTTATCCAAGGGCAGAAAAATATATTTAATCTGAAATTTTTACAATGGAATCGTTTCCAAAACTTTAAAAGTATTTTTTTCTGAAAGAGCATGCTTAAAAACATAGGATCTGACCATTTTTAAAATAATTTATTTCAGTTTAATATCTTTAAAAAATTACTTAAATAGTTGCGCTTTCATTGTTTACACTTCTGTCGTGTGACATCACAAATCATGAAATGCCATTCAATGTTGCCATTCACAGAACAAAATATTTAATTCGCATCTTTACTCACGTGTATTGGCAACGATAGGGTTGATAGCAAGCGTAGAGTGCAATTTTAATTGCCTGCTTGATTATCATAACGTGGAAACGTAGTAGAAAGTTGCGGCTAAGTGCATCTTTTGTGACATCATAAAGACCACGCCTTGTTTGAAAAATCGGACATTTTAAAAAATTAATTAAAAAAAACTGTAGGGAAAATGAAATTATTTTCCGGGTCTATGTAATTTTTTTTGCTCATTCTATCCATTTCAATGACTAAAAGTAGTACTTTTGACTGAAGGAAACCATCCCATTTGGTATTTAGACGTATTTACATCTTTTAATTTCCGAAGACCATGTGACATTTGCATCCCAAAGTTTTTATTGATTTTATAGATCCTCTGTAAATCTGAATGTAAGTAATTTACGAAATTATTATTTATATTTTTTCCATTTTTTTGAGACAACAGAATCCTTATAAGTAAAGCATCGTTTATACGTCGTTCAAGGGGCTGTACTGAAAAGGCGTACAAATGAAAACGACATATAATCGAGACGTCACTTTTATTTTTACAAGTTTAAGCAATTCAATGAGTTGGAATGAGTCCTTCTTTTTAGCTTACAGGCACTGGTTTTATACATAGATTTTTACTTCCTTTTACAAAAAAAGGAAGTATTGTATTCGCAAAAAATTTTTCACTCAAAAATCTTCCTTAATTTCCATTTTACTCTCCCCCGAATGATTATTGAGTTTTTTTTTTTTTTTTCGACTCGACAACACATGGATAAGTGCCTAAGAACGTATAGACTTGTGAAATCAAGTATTTGACGATTCCCGAGTTAACTACAACGAAATTTCTCGTGACGCCTGTATGTGCGTATGTATGTATGTGCGTATATGCGGATGTGCGGATGTGCTTATGTATGTCGCATAACTCAAGAACGGTAAGTCCTAGAAAGTTGAAATTTGGTACGTAGAATCCTATTGGGATCTAGTAGGTTGCATTCGGGTCTTTCTAAAGGGGTCTTTTACCCCTTTTTGTGGGGAAATCATTGTTAATTTCGATGTAAACTCAAGTGGTGTTATAATTTGTCGGACACTTGGCGATATATCGCCTGTCTTTTGGTCGCCAAGTTTTATCGCCAACTTGGCGACAAATTTGGCGATTTTTTAAAGAATTTGGTTTTAAATTGGCTACTGTTGGTGATATTTAGAGAGTAAACTATTGAATCACATTAAAATTGCCGACGATGGGGAAATGACATTGAATTGGAGTAAAAGGAAGCCATGTGATGCACACATCAGCTCGTTCTTTTAGCAAATTCAAGACACCGCAGTAACTTGAAATCTTGCAAAACCTTAATCTGATTTAGAAAATACACATGCGAACATTTAAAGAAACTCTGTTCACATATGAGGAAGTAAGAAGCAAAGGGATGCAAGTGGACTATTTTAAGTTTCAAGTAAAACGCGTTTAAAGATAATATCCTAGGTAGGCTTTCATTGAATTTTTGTTCTAAATCATGCTGTATATCAACAACTACCAGGGCTACTAGTACCATCTCTTGTCCAAGGGCAGGGGGAGGTCACCTACTATGTGTACTGGTTATCTCCAAATTTTTAATTTTGCCACTTACATCCCTTTGCTTCTCGCTGCCTCATATGTTCTTATTTGACACATGCAAAATTCTTCAAAACGCATAACCATTATTCTTCATAGTTTGACAACACGCACGCGAACTTTCTAGTAATAAACTGGTTCAAAATAACTTTCCTCACTTGAAGATTTTGCACTCTTTTTACAGATAATTTTACTAATTGAGTTACAATTTGGTTGAATTTTTTATGTACCGAGAGCAAAAATAAAAAAAACTCACAAAGAAATATTAAAGACTGCCTAAAAACAGGTTTGATTGAAATCAATTTCCCGTCCCCTTTAACGTCAGGATAGCTTTGAACAAGACAAATGAATCATTCTAAATGAATATGATAACTATTATTTCTTAACGTTAGATGACTTATAATAGTTTTTAGGAGGGTTTCTTCCGTTTCATACCAACAAATACAGTACCCCTATTAAAATATGAACTGGGCAGTTAAAAAAAAAGGAGAAACTATGACTTAGTGTTAATCTGAATGACTAATTATCTTTAAAGCAAAAAAAAAATAGTTTCATTACATTAAATGTAATTTTCATGTACTATTTCTGAAAGCAAAGATCATACATCTTCCAAAATAATATGAAATAAAAAGTCAATAGGTGATAAAATGAGTTTAAATTCAATAATCTGCAAATCAAAATGAAAACCACAAATAAATACCTGTATTTCACCAAATGCAAATAAGAAGCAAAAACTCATACTATTTTATGAAAATAGATTTTGTCTTCTTTTTCTATTCAAATATATATATATATATATATATATATATATATATATATATATATATATATATATATATATATATATATATATATATATATATATATATATATATATATATATATATATATATATATATATATATATATTTGAATAGAAAAAGAAGACAAAATCTATATATATATATAGAGAGAGAGAGAGAGATAATTTATTTATTTATATATATACATACATACAAATACAGAAACAAAAGATAAATAAATTTTAATAACTCTTGACAAAACATTTCTAAAGAAGCTGTATGTTGCGGTTTCAATAAAATTGTTTCAAGGAATCTCATTAAATTTTTTCCACTGCTGTGAGCACTTGGGGTTCCAAATCCATATGTCAACAACGGGCTGAAATACATAATACCGCTCTTCCTGATTATATCAAAAGTAAAGGTAGTAAATGTTCCAAACTTTAATTCGGAGAGAGAATAGATTTCAACTGATAAAGGAACTATACTTTTTTCTTTTGAGTGGGGATAAAAGAGGCAATAGAACTCGATATAAGACGCTTGAGTTTTGTTTCTTGTCGGAATCGATCGCATTGTAGTTTAAATAGCATTTCTCGGTAGAGTTTGTTTGTGTCAAAAATCCTATTTGGTTCTGAAAACTCAGAAACATTTGAAGGCTTGGTAAATATATCGATGTCACGACATTGTTGTCTAAAATAATACTGGATTGACGTTTTCTGTTTTGCTTTTCGATATATCTCTACATATCTATATTTATGCAAATATACACACAAGCACACTCATATAGTAGACGGTGTGCTGGCTAATCAGCGTACACTCTAAGAACAACAATTTCAAAAACAACGAAAAAGTACTCAAATTTCAGCATATCGCCGAGTCGATATGGATCCGACGATGTAGTTTTCAAATTTGAGGCAATCAAATGCTTATTTTTGAAACCTTGCACTTACTTAGGATACACTGAGAAAAATGAAGTTTTCAAAAATGAGTACCTTCATGTTTTCAAATTTTCTTGAAACCTTGTGTTTCAAATATGACCGATGTTTCAAATAGTGCCCATGTTTTCAAATAGTGTGCTGCCTTAAACGAGTATATAACTCAGTTAATACTAAATTTTGAAATAATTACATACTTAAAAGTGAGCACAAATTGTTTCATTTCTGAGTAAGTGCAAGGTTTCAAAAATAAGCGTTTGATTGCCTCAAATTTGAAAATTATATCGTCGGATCCGTATCGACTCGGCGATATGCTGAAATTTGAGTACTTTTTCGTTGTTTTTGAAACCTTGCACTTACTCAGAAATGAAACAATTTGAGCTCATTTTTTGAGGCATTTGTGCTCATTTTTAAGTATGTAATAATTTTAAAATTTAGTATTAACTGAGTTATATACTCGTTTAATGCAGCACACTATTTGAAAACATAGGTACTATTTGAAACATAGGTCATATTTGAAACACAAGGTTTCAAGAAAATTTGAAAACATGAAGGTACTCATTTGTGAAAACTTCATTTTGCTCAGCGTATCATACCGTAACAAGTTGGTTGTGAAGGATTGCTCATTTGTGTGTCCGATTATTTTTGGCCCACACTAAAACATTTTGTTGGTCCTTACTCCATAAAATCGGTGGCAGCAAAACTGCCTCCGATGCTCTGAAGTAACTTAACTGATATAACGGATGTAAAGGTACATGCTGCTAGTGGAAGAAAACAACTTGGTAATATAACTATAGCATAACGTTCCACGAATTTCTGAGAAAGGTTATACCAGAATTTTCTGTGTACTTACAGAGAAATTGTTGGAAAAGTTACACATTAGCAAACAATAAGCTTTCATCTGAGTTTCTTGGACGGTTATTCCTTTTTAAGTGCAAGTTGATGAATATTTCAAGTTAGCTATTCGATGGTTTAAGTTATCCAAATATATTAAATGATCAAATAATAATTTCTTTCTGTACGATCTAAACTGAAAGCATAAAAATAAAATAGTGGGTTGTAACACCAATCGATTCATCAATTCAAAATTTATTTTGGAAAACAAACAAGACATTTTTATAGCTCTAAGAGAGGAAATAGCGCCCAAGACACCTGTGTGTAGTTGAATCCACTACGCCAGTATCAGACAGCTCTCAAAGAAGGAGTTTGTTACCACTAGGCAGTGTTGGACATTAATCAATTATGTTTTCAATTGCCTTGTTAATTGATTAAAAGAGTAATTGCAATAAATCAATTGCAATTGAATCAATTGCAATTAAACTATTAATTGCCCTTTGCAATTAATTCAATTTAATTAATGTACGTTAATCGTTTCTAACAATTAAAATCATTGCAATTAATTTTTTTAATTGTTTTATGAAACAATTAAAATTAACAGTTAACTTTATGTATCAATAGGTACAACGCAAGGTACAGAGCATAGACTAATAATAAGAGTAGACCGAGCTATTGCAATCCTTTTGCTGCTCATAAACCAAACCATGTGACTGGTGGATATCCTAGCAACAGCGGGCGTTGATCGTAGCAGACGATTAACGCCGACGAGAAATAAAATAAATAGAATTGATGGAACACGGAAGAATGATCTTTTATGGAGTCCTATTTGTAAATTTGTTATTCTAAGTTGTAAATATTTTGTTAATATAGTGAGTTTTACGTTTAGATAGTATTATGCATTTTCTTTAGTCAATTTCAATAACTCTCTAAGCAATTAAAGATGCAAACGCCCAAAAAGAATCGGCAAACGGTAACATTTTTACATACAATTTCAATTTAAGATACCGATTAGTACATTTTTGCGTTAACGCAGAACGTTTACGCCATTACGTTCACGCCAACGCTGACGTAGCAGTTCCAAATGAAATAAAAGTTACTGAAAACTGACCAAAAACTAATTACTAATGTCAAAATAATGCATAACTAAAAGAAAAACAGTTCAATTTCTGCATCTGGAAAAAAATTATAATGAAAACACATTGCGTCTTAAAATATATGTCGAGTGCCAAACTATAGATAATGTTGCCATCTAGCAACCATGCTGCCAAAGTTTTCGCCAAGCCTTCCACCAGTCACATGATGTATCCATGAACCAATTTTTTCATCAGCAAGTCTGAGAAAGCTCGGTCTACTCTTATTATTAGTATATGGTACAGAGTACATAGTATTATTCAATTTCGTATTTTCGTTCAGTGCTGATTTCTTGCTCGCCGCGTGAACTAGTCTCGTCTAGGCAAACTTTTTCCACACGTAAATGTTTATGTTTTAATTAAGTGTTTTAAGTTGGTGTAAATCATTGTTTTAGTTTAACCCATAACAGGGGAGGTGAGAAAGAAGGACATAACAGGGGACGTGAGGTCTCAGAGACCGCTCTGTTTCATTTATTTATTTTTTAAAATCATGTACTAATTAAGATACATTTCTGAAATTTCTCTCAGATGTTATTTAGACATTTATTAGTAAAAAAAATAGGAAAAAAAATGTTTTGAAATTTTAATTTAAATATACTTTTTCTGAGGAAATTTCGCTGGAGCCATAAGATTTTTTGAGAAAAGTCAAATGCTGCGATAAATAATTTATTGCTCGTAATAAAGTTACTATTGAGCATGGATCTTTTATTTGTAGCTAACATGTGTATTTAAATAGATAATAATACGGTAACCGTCCAGTGTCCAGATCCCAGGTAGACCTGTCACCTGTACGGTATATTATACAAAACCAGTATTTTTTAAGAGTTAGTTTTAATTAAAATTCACAAAGCAATTGACAATTGTTAATTGTAGCAAACTGCAATTAACAATTAATTAATTGTCAACTGTAGTAAACTACAATTAATAATTAATTAATCGTTAATTGTAATTTTCCACTATTACAATTAATCAATTTTAGTTGTTGTGGTTACGAATATCAATTAATCAATTGTTAATCTTTAATTGTTCATGCAATTAAAATTTGCCCGACTCTGCCACTCGGTCATGAAGACCCGTCTTCATTTCGCTAACAAGAGTTTACGAACTTCCCGTCGATGCTGATCTTTAAGCATGCGCTTTGAATTCTACCTCAGTTTCTAAAGTAATTTTGACTGCTTGTGGGACTCTATATAAACTGCAGTGAAAGGTTCCTCCAACAATTTGAGTTTCAAACAAAAAATGACACGACTTACTCCAGAATTTGTGTAGCTTCACACCAATTAATCCTGGTAAAATTACACAATTTTTTTTACAGTGCAGTACCGGCAATTGCGTATGTCGAAGCAGCCGAAAATTGAAAGTGGTCACTTGACAGTAACGTGGCAGCAGTGCAGACATGTAGTGATGTAAATTCCATTTCTAGGCAGCTACGAAAAGAATGGGCTACACACTACTCAAGGTCATAACAATGCTTAGTTGCTTCACCTTGGATTTGAGGGTGACAGGAGAGATCAAACTGCTTTGGCTCGCCTGAGCACAGATCATCTAAAAACATTCAGATTTTTCCATGGTAATAGGACTTTCCCAATTTGCACCAAATGTCATACTGAAGAGGCCACTGCACAACATCTGATTTTTTGTGTTGGTTTGGTACGCGAGGATCTACTGAAGAGACCTGCTTCTGTCTTGAAGTTGATTAAAGCGAACAACCTCATGGATCTGATCTTATTCAGAACAGAGAGATAAGCAAGAAGAAGAAGACAATGCTTAGTTACGCATCATTAGAGTCAGGGAAACTGCGGTGTCGCGTGTAGATATTATTTCTGTCGCACCTTGTAATATCTTTAAATTTGTATGTCTTTTATTTAAATGAAAAATTTCTCTCCAAGAATAAGGGAGAAAAAACTAAAAGATCTTTTTATATTTAAATATTTTTTAAATATTGTTTTATATATTTATTTTTTTTTGCTGCATGAAGATATATTCCAAACTGTAGGTTTCTGAATAATTGAGTTTCGTAAATAAGTGGACGTCGGTTTAAAATTGAATATCGCAGAAATACTGTTAAAAAAAGGTGAAAATTGAAATAGCTTCTATATTTACTTTTATTAAAACATATATTTACCATCAAAAACACGATTTTTTTTTCATGCGTTAGTAACATCCATTCAAAAATAAATTGCTCAATTCTCGAATTTTCATTAGAAACGTTCAAAATAGCATTCTTATGGCAAAGGAAACTTTAAGATATAAATTATTTTTCTTTCAATCACAAAAAACTCTTGTTAGGCCGTCACCTTTTTAACAGTGCTGAAAAACAAGGCAGCTTAAAGAATGAGCCTAGTTAGAAATAACTTTTAGTTCTTAGCAAAATGTACGTTTAATTAAGATGTTGTTTATATGTTCCTTTTTTAAATCCTTTTTCTTTTCTACCATTTAAAGATTATTTTAAGTTTTGAAAATGAGTTCTAGTTTCCTTATTATATAAAAAATATAAATTATTTTTTCGATAACCTTAAAACGAGAAACACAGAAGAAAACTTTCAAATTGAGTTAAAAAATGAATGCAGAAATTAATGAAATAATTAAAGAGTTCAATGTAAGTAGTAGTATTGTATCAAATTTCGGTCAAAATATTCCATACTCTCTCTCTCTCTCTTTCTCTCTCTCTCTCTCTCTATATATATATATATAGTCTCTTTCACTCTTCTACGTATGTGATTTTAATTGTTTTGTGTCATTTTTTGGTACAAAATTTCGATACTTTCATATAATACTATGTCAGTTTAATTGCTTTCGATATCTAAGATCATTCTTTTGAATTTCTCCCTTTTTCAAAGCAGCATTTACACTACACTAAGCATAGTGCTTGCTCACATGGGACCCTTGACTTTTTTTTTTGCGAAATTTTTTTCTTTTTTACTTTTATATACTCTCGATATAGATATTAAATTTCATATTCATGTGACAACACCTTAGGGTTATTATTATTATTATTATTATTCCCAGAGGACCCGACAGACGTTGTACTGTTCAAACTTTGTAAATTGAAAAGATAAAAAATTTCAATAAACTATCAAGTGTTTGAACCGTTTTGTTGAAAAAAATAAGTAAAAAGAAAATGTTTTAAGTTGCTTGGTGTCAGAATGTGTACATTTATTACAACTTGATTTATCTAATGCCCACTGAGCAGTTGTTTTATTAACTATTTTTTCTCCTGTACTTGATGGTTTGTTCCTTCAGCCATACTCAAAGGATAAAAAGCGTCCTCAGATATTAAGTGTAAAAAAACTAACTACCCATCTAGAACAAACGGGAAATCCCGCTGTAACATCCCCCATATGAAAAAGAATAAAACAAACGAAAGGATATCGTTTAAAAAAATGATAAAGGTGAAAGCAGTTCTCTGAATAAGCGAAAATCACTCACCCTTCCCCCTTCCTCCCGATGTAAAATAAACATATTCTTCAACTAAAATGACTAAAAACTCTTTAAAAACGAAAGGCAATTCTTTGCAATTTGAAATATTTCGCAAAATAAACAAAAAATACAATAAATTACATTAACAGTAGCTTTAAAATGTAAACAAATGATCACGCAACTCTATTGTTTATAGCCAAAGTCGCCAAGCCACCACGTTACTGTAATCCAGCCGATCAGTGAGCGAAGCCAACTCCGACGGATTAGCAGTCCGATCTTTTGAACGAAAACTTTTAAAACTTCATACATAGCCTAATTTGTTCTTTCCACTAAAGATAAAGATCTTCGAAACTGATCTTTTGCGTACAGAACTACCCTGTTGTAATTTATCCGGACGAAAATAAAATTTGTTCAAAAAATCATCTTTTCCTTTAATAATATACTGATTAGTTTTATAATCGTTAAAGTATTCTTGACATTGATGCCAAAATTCAGATGGATTTCAGCCGAGAAACAAATGTTGCTATTTACGATACTTTTTGATCATTTGGTTAGGAAAACCTAAAGCACCGATCCAGTCACATGGTTCAACTACGACGACAGAACACATGTTTTGCGTGAACCTTCCAGTACTTTAGTTTAAAATCTATCTGGGGACCTAAAATCGTTGTTTTTAAGAGAGAGAGAGAGAGAAATGAAGGCTTCACTCTTTCTCTCTACGTTTTATTTATTCTCAATTGACATATCACAGTAAGAAATTTCATTACAAAAAGCAGAGCTGGCTTTCTTATTGCCCTTTGGCAACGGGTTAAATATTTATTTCAGTTCTCGCTCAACAATAGGTTAAAATAAATATTAATCCTTTGGGAGATATAACCATCCAATGTTTAAATTAATTAATTAATTAACAAAAACGTTTTGGATTCGATCCATCGCGCTTCGAAACCATGCTTGCCACAACTTAATTACACTCAAAAAATTTGATCAAAATCGGTCCAGCAGTTTAAAAGCCTTATGGTGACAAACGTACGCACATAAGATTTTTATATATTAAGATTATTATTATTATTTATTTATTTATTTATTTATTTATTTATTTTATTTTTTTTTTTTTGACCAATTCTCTCGATTTGCTTTCAAACTCTCCTTATACTCCAAAGAACTCTAACCCTGAGAAAACGTGACTATTTATTTATTTATTTAAATAATCAGTATTTAAATACCTTAGCGAAATTTTATTTCAAGCGAAGTAAACCATAAAAATTTTCACGCTTAAAATATTCTTGAAGTAAACATGCAAGCCCTCTCTCGCCCAATCGATTTATTTATCCTTTTCCATTGCATTTATATGGCGTTTCGTGGAAATATAGCTGTAAAAATCACTAAACCGTATTGAAATCGTGCTCGTTATGGAGAATAAAACTCAAAAGTTGGAAGCGCATGTTTGACCGTTTTCTTTTCAATGTCATGTATTTATTGTTGAGGTGTTTTATTCGCTCTTTACTCTTCCTTTCGCCCTGTCGTTATGTCCAATTTGAAACTTGATATTTGAGCTCAAATATCAATGTATCCTGGAATGTTAAAGTCAAATCTATGGTTAAAGTAGGTTTGTTTTTTGTCGGTCCTTTCACATTGTGTTCTTTGTGTGATAACTTGCTGCATTGTATTGTCATATTGTATTTTGCTATTTTGACTATTTTACGTTATAAACTTCTTTCCCCCTTAACCCTTAGTATTTACTCTCAGTACACTAAATTTTTCCCTTTCAGTTTGTTACGGAAAAGAAATAAAGGGGAAGAAACTGCAAAAAAAGTTATTCATTTATTGTTATTATTATTTATACATTTTAGTTTAAGAGTGTTTGTTAAAATTTGCTTTATATTTATCATATACATTTTACTTTAAATAAAAAATGGACATTTATCTTTTCAATGATATATATACTTAGTAGAGCCAAGGTATGGTGCTTTCTAGGGAGAACGGGGGTGGGGAGGGGGAGCGATAAGTATCAGCCACTCCCCAGAAGGTGGGCAGTGGCGGATCTAGCCGATCATTTTGGGAGGGGCCATCCGAAATTTTTGAACAAACTCGCAAGATGTTTTATTAAAATGAAGTTTTAAAAGCTCAATTTTAGGCTATCTTGAGAGACGTTTGGTGAGGGGGGAGGGTTTAGGAATCTCCCTCAAACATGTTCCGAAACTGAAGCATCCGAGAATTTTTTGAAAATTAGTGTCCTAACAAAGCATTCAGACTATTTTTTATGATGCAGCCATGGTTCGGGTGCTATTCCCAAACATTTTTTGAAAATGAAGCTAAGAAACTGAAATATTCTACCGTAAAATGTTGAGAAAGTACGACAGTGGGTGGGGTGCACTTCTGGTGTTGAGCCTAAAAATGCACGTTTAGGCAATGTTTGCTGACATTAAAGGGAGAGTGAGGGTGCTTGAAATCTCCCCTTCCTGGAAATATTTTTCCATTGAAGTTGCAAAATCCAACTGTAAGTCATTTAAGCCGCTCTCTTAGGCAGTTTAAGGGATAAAGGCTGGGTATAAGTTAATCTCTGTTGAAAAATTTTCTAAGTTGAAGTCCTAAAATGAAATTTTGGTTTCCTTTCGTGGCATTTGTGGAGGAGGGGGTCACTCCCTCCAGAAAAAAAATTCGAAATTAAAGCCATAGAAACGCAAATTTAGGCTCTCTTTTGCCTCGTGAGCAATAGGTGTACTTTGATGAGGACAGCAGTATTTAGAGATCGCCCGAGTGTCTAAAGTTGGAATCAGGAAAAAATGTAAACGATGGAGCAAAATTTTGGAAAAAATAGTTCTGTTTCGAGAGGAGATGGATATAATTTCTTTCCCAATTAAGACCTAAACTTCTTTTAAAGTAAAACACATGAGTTAAATTTTGTTATTTTCTCATAATAATTTCTTTCTTTTTGTTTCTTTTTTTTTAAAAACCCTACATCCACAAGGTTTTAGGAGGGGCCATAGCCCCCATGGCCCCTCTCTAGATCCGCCCCTGAAAGTGGGAGTGATTCAGAAAGGTTGGGAATTACCCTACTAAACGAATCATTGTGTATGTTCACTTAATATAAGAAAATAATTTTATTAGTTATTGTTATTATTCAAGTGATTTAGAAAAGGTTTTGATAAAAAGCATTCCCCCCCCTTTGACTGGAATTTTCGTTTTCGAAATTTTATCGCTAAAGTAAAGAGTTCTGTTTTTCGAAATAAATAATAACCTTAACCTTGATACAAGAAGCTTCATCTTTAATCTTCTAAAGATTAATTAAATTGCCGTTAGAAAAATCAAGACATTCAAATCTAAAACCATGTTGAAATTTGAAAGCATAGCAAGCGATCTGAAACAAAGAAATTGTTTAAATTCCATTATATTTCTTAGAAAGATTGAGTTTTGAAAGGAACCCGGAGGTAATATTTTAATCAAACGAATTTTCCAATATGTCAGCGGATTAAATCTTGCGAAACCCAATATTAAAGCTCTAATGCTCCTTCTTAAATGTGTTACCATTCTTTATTTTAATTTCGAAGAACTGTTAATTGCTAGTTCAATTATGAGAAATCCAATCCTTAATTGACCTGCTTTTCGCGTTTAGGAAGATAAAGATTCAAATTACGTTTAACTTTGCTATTTCCTCTTAATATTATAATAATGAGCGTTCATTAAGTATAGTATAAAGCTGTAGTGTTTTCTTTCCGATATTTTCTCCATTTTAGTTAATTTTACATTTTTTATATAGTAAGAATTAAGCTAATGAATTGATTTCTTTATTTTAGTTTTCAAAAGGGGTCACCTTTGTGCCAGAATCAGTACCTTCAACGCATTTTTTAACTACTAAGTAGTTGTCATCAACAGAACATTTCGTAAGAATGTTCATTAACAGAAGCACATTTATTTTATACTAGTGGTACCCGCACGACTTTGCCCGTAATAGAAAAATTAAAAGGTCTTTTGGTTCGCCTGTATATTTACAAATAATGTATGGTGAATCTTCTCGCCAATTGGCTTGTACCCATGTTACGGTTCCACGTCATGATAATTTCTTATCTCGCCAATTGTCTTGTGCCCATGTTACGGTTCCACGTTATGATAGTTCCGCAATTTACTCGTCCATCTTATGATAGGTTTGTTCTTAAAATTGGAATGGAAAAAGAACCACATCGAATTTTCGAAAAATCGCATCGAGGTGCACACCCCCGTGCTACAAACTAACTTTGTGCTAAATTTCATGAAAATCGGTGAACGGTCTAGGCGCTATGCGCGTCACAGAGATCCAGACATCCTACAGACATCCTCCGGATAGAGAGACTTTCAGCTTTCTACTAGATATGGGTCACTATCTAGTAGAAAGCTGTAAGTAGTAGGATAATTAATGTCCGTGACTTTTGAGTTTTGTTTATGAGTTTTAATTATTTCTGCCTGGAAATCATATTTTTTATTTACTCACCATTTACTTTTGCGTTATGAAATATTAATAGTTTGTGCATAAATAATTCATAAGGGGTTTTAAATAATAATGTAATTGATTTCTCCCTGCAGCTGAGTAGACAAAAGAGTTTTTAAAAATCGTCCTAAAAATAAAAAAAGTAAAATTGCAGAACAAATCTTTAATGAATTAATGATTGTAAAAGTTTTCTGCAGTTTCAAGAATTGTTTTTTAAAAATAATTTCGAGAAATGTAAGTAAATTATTTTCAAATAAAAAAAGAGTCGACTTCAAAAAATAAAGAAGAACTAAAAAGTAAAAAATAATTGGTCATACTTACATACGATTTCCTACCCAAACTTAGAAATGAAATTTATTTTACCAGTACAAAAATCAACTAAACTAAACACCCAATTATAAAATAAACACTGAATTTAATTACTATACGATGAATTATTTTATTCCTAACTAATTATATACGATCTCTTAATTTTTAATAACCGTTTGAAGTCGGGGCCTCCTATAAACTACTACCTAACGAAACTGACAACCCACCAAATCCTGAGTTAAACACTAATTAAACAAATCGCGAAAGTCTTTAAAACTAAACCTTCTCAGTCACGCTACGTAGTAGTTTATAGGAGGCCCCGACTTCAAATTTTTATTAAAAATTAAGAGATCGTATATAATTAGTTAGGTATTAAAATAATTCATCGTATAGTAATTAAAATCGGTGTTTATTTTATAATTGGGTGTTTAGTTTAGTTAATTTTTGTACTGGAATTGCAAAATTTGATTTATACGTTTGGGTCGGAAATCGTATAAGTATGACCAATTATTTTTTACTTTTAAGTTCCTCTTTGTTTTTTGAAGTCGGTTCTTTTTTTATTTGAAAATAATTTATTTTTTGCTTTTTAGTGGTGTAAATGTAAAATAAGTACATAGGAAATGTATGTGGATGTGGTTTACTCTTTACGTACATCTCGAGTGAGAAAGCGTCGAGCACAGGAATCTGAATACAGCTAAGATGAGCAAAATAGAGAAAGAAATAGAGCACAGCGTCTCGGAGACTTCCGAAGACTGTTAAGAAAGGCTTTTTCAAAAAGAAAGGCTTTTTCTTGCGCAATTATTTACAAAGAAAATTCTCTTCATCATCTGTTAGACTTTAAGTATGCTTTCCGAAAAAATTCACGAGTCGCTAAAAAACAACAGAAATCGCTTTAACTTTGAACATAGAATTTGAAGAGTTTTCTTGATTTTTCAAGAATCCCATCTTCAGATATGACCTGATGACCATGGGATCACCTGGAAAGTACATACCTTTTCAAATGAGAAAAAAAAAAAAAGAAATTTCCAAATTGGTCTGTGCGTGTTTGAGTTTACAGGGGACATACATAAAAAGATTCCGAGGAATTGAGAACGTCTTTTTTTAAGTCGGTTAAAAAAAGAAAAAATCTTAATGTGCATAACATTTTATACGATTGGCACTAAAAACTGATCTTTCTTAACTGATCAAAACTGATCTGATCCCCCAATCTTTCGCAATCAACAGGGTTTTTTTTTTTTTTTGGTTTTTGTTTTTTGTTTTGAACAACTGTAGCGATAACGTGATAACGTAAGAAAAATTATTTCAAACTTTGGAATATTAACCAGTAAATTTCGTTCTATTGTCATTGTTGCTTTGCAACACAACTAGCGTAACTACTACTGATCTGGTCTTGTCGTTGAAAACAGCTTTTTTTAAAGGAGACAAAATAGAGAAAGAAAGAAAAAAACAAACAAAAAACAATCGAATATAGAAAAAAATATACATTTAAAAGGATATGATGCAATGTATCATCTTCAGCCTCTCAACAAAAAAACGAGCTGATGTGTGCATCACATGACTTTCTTTTACTCCAATTTAATGTCATTTCCTCATTATTGGCATTTTTAATGTGATTCAAAAGTTTACTCTCTAAATATCACCAACAGTAACCAAATTGAAATCAGATTAAAAAAAAAAAAAAAAAAAAAAATCGCCAAATTTGTCGCCAAGTTGTCGAAAAAACTCGGCAACCAAAAGATGGCGATATAGCGCCAAGTGTCCGCCAAATTATAACACCACTTGAGTTAGCATCGAAATTAACAATGATATCCCCCCAAAAAGGGCAAAAGACCCTTATAGAAACACTCGAATGCAACCAAAAGGGGAGGTGCACAATTAGACCCCACTAGGAGTCTACGTACCAAATTTCAACTTTCTAGGACACATCGTTCTTGAGTTATGCGACATGCATCTGCACAAACGCACATACACACATACGTACATACATACATACAGACGTCAAGAGAAAACTCGTTGTAACTAACTCGGGAATCGTCAACACGGATATTTTGCTTGTCTATACGTTCTTAGGCACTTATGCACGTGTGGTCGAGTCGAAAAAAAAAAAAACAATTCAACATTCATTCGGGGGTGAGCAAAATGGAAATTAAGATCGATTTTGAGTGAAAATTTTTTCGCGAATGCAATATTTCCTTTTTTGTAAAAGGAACTAAAAAACAATCGAATAAAGAAAAAAAATATATACATTTAAAAGGATATGGTGCGTATGTTTTATCTTTAGCCTTTAAAAAAAAAAAAATTGAATTTTGACATTTTGTATTCAAATTATGTTTTTCACAATCACGAGTGTGTGTAGGTGTAGGTGTGTGTGTGTCTGTGTATGTGTGTGTAGGTTTGTGTACGTATGCGTGTGTGTGTGTAGGATATGATCGCAGCCGGTTTTCGCTAGAGGAGCAGCATCGTGAAGCCGGTCGACGGCGGTGCTGCTGAGGGAGGCAGGGGGAAAATAAAATCATAGGAATTCAAAACAGTCAAATGAGAACAATAAGCAATGTGATTGCTCAAAAAAAAAAAAAAAAACTGTCACTTAAACAAGTTCAGATACTGATTTCGTCAACTCCGAACTGCATGTTTTCTGGCCAACACTTTATGAATTAAATTTACATTACAGATATGCTAACATTTGGAAATCCTGTTTATACCGGCAAATCTAATATTTTTTTATGGAGTAAGTACATTTTGTGTTAGCTTGGTAATGAACTCCACACCTTGCTTTATAATCCTAGGTTTTAATTGGCAAAACAAAAACGTCATTTTGCAAAGGCTGACAACCAAATAGATGCAGTTGCACTCTTAATACGATCACGTTTAATACGATATCACTGCTAAAACAAAAATTTTGTTCCTTAAGTTTATTTTACTATCTAATTACATTAAAAATTTCACGTATAATACGTACATTAAACTGAAAGTATCGGCTAAGACAAACAAAAATGTTTTGACCTCTTTACTTAAAATGTTCGTGGCTGACTACTGCAATTTCCTTTTTTAGAAATTATTCAATCATTTTGTTAGGTAGTAGAAGTCTCATTCTAATGTAGAAAATATTAAATATTTTGTATAGAAAATAAAGCCCGTACATTTGTTCACATGTGGACATTTCAATTTACTCGGAAAAAAAAACTGTTCATCTTCCTTTGTGGATTACAATCCATTTCGCGACTGTCTATTATCTTCCTTTTTCAATATTTTTCAAAAACATTTATTAAAAGAAATAAGTGATTGTTTTCTGAATAAACTTATAGTTGGATTACAATGTGTGTATTAGTAGTAATATTTTTTAATTTTAGGTAAGCATTCCTTCGTTTTTTCACAGTATCATTCATTCACGGTTGTTACGATCAACGATAAATGGGCAGTTTACATCACTTTCTCCTATATTCAGTGATTATATTTCTAAAGCAGCATCATTTTTTGTGAACTTAATTTTAAGTAGTCTTTGTCACATAGAAACACAATTAACAAAAGATTTTTAAAAAAATCAATAAATAAAACAAACAGTAATAATACAAAAGTTGTTACCTTTTATGCGTTCTTCTACTAAATTAAACATTTGTTTGATAGAATGATTTTTAAAAGTAATAAAAAGTATATGCAGTCTATACAGAATGTTAATAACAATTTAAAGCAAAGCATTAACTTCAACTTTTTCGACAAAGACTTAACTTCGACTTAAACTGAAGCTATAAAAAATTAACGAGAAGAAGAATGAATTCTCCTTCAATATTAGTCGTCATATTTTTATTTATTGTTATCATTCTTTTAATTGTCTTATCAATTCTTCAATGTCGAAAATGCAATAATAATATTTATGTCTTTGCTTAGGTTTTTTCTTTTGTTTTCCAGTTGATCTCGACATACTGTCTATATTCCATTACTACCCTAAAATTTATTCAAATTGTTCTGAGGTTCTGTTCTGAGAAATGAAATGTATTTTATTTTCTAAGAAAGTAATTTCACTACTAATTTTTATTATTGTTATTGTTAAATAAATAAGCACTATTTGAAAAAGTAAGAGAAAAGAACTTTCAGAAAATTGTCTATTTCTTATAATTAAAAAAAAAATCGTGAAAACATTTTTTGTCGGAAATTATTTTTCAAATGTCGGCTGGCAAAATATTTTGACTGTGTAATTGGTCATTAAAGTTTAATAACTTTTATTTCTGCCAACTTAATCATAAAACTTTATCCAACAAAATGAAAAATGTTCGAAACTCATTGAAATGTCAAGTTGCTCCATTTTAATTTCCGTTTGTCAGATATGAAAATGATTTTTTTCAGAGCGGTTTCTTTGGTGAAACTCACAATTATAAGAGCTCAAATTCCATTCATTTAATATTTCATTTTTTGAAAGGGATCTTATTTTATGAAATGGGTTTTTTACTTTTCTGTGAAAATAAGTAATTAAATTAAATTAATTATTGACAGATCAATTTGCCTTTCACATTCAAGGGATGATTCTAATTTGTAGTTCAAGCATTTCGAACTCTCAGGTCTAGAACTTGAAAACGCCACCTTGCGGTGATTTAAAGAATTATCCAAAGAAATGAACCATTTAAAGCTTACGCGGACAAGGCAGCTAGCTGTCTTATTGGAAAGGTCAACTATTTTCTCGGTTTTATCCCTTTCATCTGCCGTTAGAAAGAGACTGCAGCTCCAGTTTACGAAAGTTTATTCAAATTTCTAATAACTGTTTTTAGCTGAGATTTCAAATAGATGACGATTTATTTTAATTTGGACGCTATTTAAGGCGTTTAACGATGCTTCCTGTATTTCAGATCTTACTTTTTTAAACGTCACAAAATATGTTTGAAAAATATATTCGGGTATTGCATCATTTTTATGGGTTTCAAATTATATTTTTAAATGTCACACAATGACTTTTAATCCAAACTAGTGGTACCCACACGGCTTTGCCCGTAATAAAAAAATTAAAAGGTCTTTTGGTTCGCCTGTATATTTACAAATAATGTATGCTGAATTTTCTCGCCAGTTGGCTTGTACCCATGTTACGGTTCCACGTTATGATAATTTCGTAATTTACTCGTCCATCTTATGATAGGTTTGTTCTTAAAATTGGAATAGAAAAAGAACCGCATCGAATTTTTGAAAAATCGCTTCGAGGTGCACACCCCTACGCTACAAACTAACTTTGTGCAAATTTCATGAAAATCGGACGAACAGTATAGGCGCTATGCGCGTCACAGAGACCCTGACATCCAGGCATCCTACAGACATCTAGAAATCCTGACATCCAGACAGACAGACTTTCAGCTTTATTATTAGTAAAAATAAAGAAAAGTGGTTTTGGGTTTTGAAGAAAATATACGATAAATTATTTTCATAATTCATGCTAAAATGTGTTGAAATGAAATTAAAATATTTCATTTATGTATTTATTTACTTTCCTCTAGTGGGCAAGATGATTGTTTATTAATCTTACTTTGACGAAAACATGATGTTTCTATTTATTTTGACGTCTTTGGGACACTTTGGGACTGGTAAACGTCACATGACACTTTTTAAATTTCTCTGAATATCTCATGCATAAATAATCACACAACCTTCATTTTTATGTCATCCGAAATTCAGCTCTGTTTATGGCATAAAAAAATTTAAAATTCTATCAAAATCTTCGAGGATTTCAAAAAGTTTACCATTTCTCAAACTTTGACTCCAGAAAATACGGCGCATACAACACTATAACTGCATTGGAAAAGGCAAACTTTTCTCTATAATATATATCTTTTCCCGGTGAAAACACCCAAAAATGTAGAATTACTCAAAAAATTGCAAAATTTCTTTCTCTCAGCACATCTAAGTTTCAATCAAATATCTCAATTTTTTTTTCTTTTGCCTAACATGAAAGAAATTTGTCTGAAAACTTACCTCTTACATCAGACACAAAACATCAAAATGGCTAAATAGTCCTTGACAGCTTAATAAAATGAAAAAAAAAAAGAAAAAAGAAACAAATAAAATTAACTACAGAAAAGAAGTAAAAGCTAGTGATATTAGGTATCCGAACGTCGAAAGAAATGAAAAAATTCTTTTCAACTACCTAACGAACTATTCGAGAGTAAGACTGCTTAATCTAAACGTGATGTAATTCCAAAGACATTTTACTGTGTTTCATATCTTTCCCATTTTTCTTTCACCTTTATTCTTCAGCTTAGTGCTTCTCCCCTCTTGCATCATTGGACTAGATTCTTGATTGTTTTGGATTCTTTTCGACTCAAGAACCAGACTGTTGAACTGCCTCTAGCACGAAAAGTCTCAATTAATAAATCGAGGAGATTTTTTAAGAGGGATATTTTTAAGATTTGAGAGAAGACAAAAAAAAGAAAAGTGAGAATGTGCCGTAGCACAAAAGGTTGGGAAAGAATTCAATAAAAAGAGTTCTGCAGTAAACTGAGCTCAATAAATCTTGAGTTTAAACTTACTTGTAAAAGAAATGGGGTTGTTTCCTTCAGTCAAAAGTAGTATTTTTTGTCACTGAAATTGATAGAATAAGTAAGAAAAAAAAATAAATAAATAACATGGACTCTGAAAATACTTTTATTTTCCCAACAGCTATTTTTTAATTAGTTTTTTAAAATGTCCTTAAATAATTTTAAAAATGTTTATTAAAATGATTCTTCAAACAAGGCGTGGTCTTTATGATGTCACAAATGATGCACTATGGCACATCTTTCTACCGCATTTCCACGTTATGATAATCAAGAAGCGAATTAAAATTGCGCTCTACGCTTGCTATCAACCATATCGTTGCCAATACACGTGAGTAAAGATGCGAATTAAATACTTTGGACCGTGAATGGCAACACTGAATGGCATTTCATCATTTGTGATGTCATCGGCAGAAGCGTTAAACGATGAAAGAGCACCGATTTAAGTAATTTTTATTAAAAAAAATGTTAAACTTATATAAATTATTTAAAAATCGTCAGATTCTATGTTTTTAAGCAAGCTCTTTCAGAAAAAAATACTTTTAAAATTTTGGAAACGACCCCATTATTGATAGATAAGAATTAAGTTAATTTAACAAGCATAAAAAGGTTTAACATCAAAACACATTAATGTAATCAATTTTGTTCCGAAAAAGAAAAAAAATTGCATCCATGGTGTCACTTTTAGACTTCATTAATGATTAATAAACTATTTGGGAAGTTTTGAATCTAAGTGGATTGAAGACTGAGCATTTATTAGGAACTAGTGGTACGTACCCGCACGGCTTTGCCCGTAATAGAAAAATTAAAAGGTCTTTTGGTTCGCCTGTATATTTACAAATAATGTATGGTGAATTTTCTCGCCAGTTGGCTTGTACCCATGTTACGGTTCCACGTTATGATAATTTCGTATCTCGCCAATTGGCTTGTGCCCATGTTACGGTTCCACGTTATGATAATTTCGTAATTTACTCGTCCATCTTATGATATTTTTGTTCTTAAATTGGAATAGAAAAAGAACCACATCGAATTTTCGAAAAATCGCTTCGAGATGCACACCCCCATGCTACAAACTAACTTTGTGCCAAATTTCATGAAAATCGGCAGAACGATCTAGGCGCTATGCGCGTCACGCAGAGCCAGACATCCAGACATCCTCCGTACAAAGAGACTTTCAGTTTTATTATTAGTTAAGATATAACTGGAGAAAATTCTAATCATTGTTCAACATGGCATACTTTCGTACTGGTATTTTCCAAATCACTGCCCATCATTTGAACTGATGAAATTCAAAGAAGTGTTCCCCCATGGCAAGCACAGAAGTTGTTTCTGCACCTTTCGTCAGAATTGAGTTATCTTCGCCAAGCGGTTCTTCGTAACATAGTTTTCTGAAATACTGTTTTTTGCAGTCAACTGTGATTGAAAAATATTTTTAGAATCTTCTTAGAAATTTGCGGAGACGTAAAACTTTAACTCCCAAATTTTCATTTTGAACTCAGCTAAAGGAATGACTTTTGTGCCTTGCATGACAATGTAGTTCTGATCTTATAAGTATGCTATTACTGAGTCTTTCTTTTTAATGACATTTGTTTCTTTTCAGATTTATCACCAATTCTTTACTTACGATATAATGGCGTTTCTTTAAAAGAAACCAACATATTTTCTGGAGAATGGAGCCAATATATTGAATTAGTGCCACATATTCCTCTATGAACTTTTAACAGTTCTATCCATCTGCAATGGTCTCTGACACCTCATGGCCTTGGTGGTCTTAGTGACAAGTCTGATTGTGGCTCTGACTGGAGCAAAGCCAGAGCCTCATCGCACCGTCGTGAATCTGAGTCAACTCAACATCACCATTGGGGAAACTTCATTGGATCCATTCAAGCCTAATATTACCATTGGATTCCTCAGCTGTTTCAAGGTAACAGCAAATAGCTTTGTTTTCGCTTTTGACTTTGGCGACGAACAAATATTTTGTCAGTTACTGTACGCATAGACTACTGATTTCTCTATCCTCACAATTTTCAAAACCTTTCATTGTGCTAAAAATTCAGCAACACTATCTTTCACAACGTCTGTAGCATTTTCAACTGCGCCAATTGAAAAATTCGGCAAAAGTTTTTGCCAACTTCGTCTTAATATTAACTGCACTCTCAGTTTGGAAAGGACGACTTGCATACAAAACGAATGTGAGGGAAAGAAAAAACTTTAAAAATGCGTGTTTGTTAAGAGAAAATTTTGGATGATAGTTGAAAGTGAAAAAAAAAAAATAAAGACGAGACCGACTTCAGCTAACGGAGAGTTTCAGTTGATCGAGGTTCGGATAATGTAGGTTCTACTGTATTTTAAATTTGCATTTAGAGGGGAGGGTTTTTTTACTGTCTGACCACGGATTGTATGGAAAGGCAAACATCCGTTTTACAGCCGGAAATGGAAGAATCTATTATTTTTTTTACCGATGTCAGTTTTTGCAGAAGCAGAGTCTCATTCAAATGAGCTGAATACGTGCATCAAATTTTTACTTTTCCCCCTTATTCACATAGATTCGTCTTATCTGGACGTTTAAAAATTCCAATCAATCCGTGGTTGGACAGTAATAATAAGAGTAGACCGAGCTTTCCCAGACTTGCTGATGAAAAATTTGGTTCATTGGTTCATTTCACATCATGTGACTGGTGGGAGGCTTGGTGAAAACTTGGGTAGCATGGTTGCTAGATGGCAGGATTATCTATAGTTTGGCACTCGACATGTATTTTAAGACGTAATGTGTTTTCATTATAATTTTTTTTCCAGGTAGAGATTGAACTGTTTTTCTTTTAATTATGCATTATTTTGACATTCGTAATTAGTTTTTGATCACAGTTTTCAGTAACTTTTATTTCATTTGGAACTGCTACGTCAGCGTTGGCGTGAACGTAATGGCGTAAACGTTTTGCTTTCTCGAGGGCGTTGATCGTCTGCTACGATCAACGTCCGCTGTTGCTAGGATATCCACCAGTCACATGGTTTGATTTATGAACAGCAAAAGGGTTGCCATATCTCGGTCTATTCTTATTATTAGTCTATGACTGTACGTTGTAACAACAATTCAGAAACGTTCCTGAAAATAACGGGCAGTTAATGTGTCCAATGTCTGCTAGTAACATATCTTGCAAAAACAGGAACTTTTTCTGCTAAAAGTCAGTAACCTTCCTGAAATATTCCTGAATAATTCAGAAATAGCCCCGGATAAAGCCACTCATGTCTCTGGAACCTTCTAAGAAAACTTAGGTAGGTTTAAAATAATAGCTTTGGCACCTTCCTGATTTATCAAGAGTAGGTTTAAAAAAAAAATTAATTTGAATTTTGACCTCTTAAATTCAAATTATGTTTTTCGCAATCACGAGTGTGTGTGTGTGTGTGTGTGTGTAAGCATGTGTGTTTATGTGTGTGGGGGGTATGTGTGTTTGTGTGTAGGGGGTATGTGTATGTATGTGTAGGCATGTGTGTTTGTGTCTGTGTGCAGGTATGAGTGTGTGGGTAGTTGTGTGTATGAGTGTTTGTGTGTGGTGGGGAATGTGTATGTGTTGTAGGCATATGTGTTTGTGTCTGTTTGCAGGCATGAGTGTGATGAGTGTGTGGGTAGTTGTGTGTAGGCATGAGTGTGTGGGTAGTTCTGTGTAGGCCTGTGTGTATATGTGTAGGTGTCTGTATGCATGCGTGCGTGTGTATGTATGTTTTTGAGTGTGTGTATGCGTTTGTGTGTATATGTGTGTAGGTGTATGTATTTGTGTATGTGTTTGTTTGTGTGTGAAGTTGTGCATGTATGCGCGTGTGTGTAGGACATGGATGCAACCTGGAGGAGCCGGTCGACGGTGATGCTGCAGAGGGTGCTGGCGGTAAAATAAAATGATAGCACATCAAAACAGTCAAGTGAGAACAATAAGCAATCGTGATTGTTCAATAACAGTTTGACACTTTCTTGATTTACCGAGAAAGCTCTAAAAGCACTATTGCAGCCACGGCCAAAGCTATGACAGAATTACAATAAAGTACCAGGCACATCACTTGCTTGACATTATTTCAAAGCAACGGAATCCAGAGACTTATTCACTCTCATTGGGAGCTCAGTCTATGTATGGGTCGCAATCAAACTGAAGCCGACGCACTCAATAAATACGTTCAGTCAATCTTTAAACTGGTAGCTAAAAATATTTTCCAAAGCAATGAGAAGTCTGCTTTCTGCAACATGTAGCAATTCAGGTAACTTTTTAACAACTATACTTGAATTTTACAGACGATTCATGAAAAACTAGGAAATCCCGATGCGTTTCACGGAAATAATCGGTGACATTTCGGAATTTTTACAGTGTATCTTATTATTCTTTCAGGACCTCGGGAAGTTAATAGCAGGGGCCGTTCCGTTGGCCGTCGACCTAGTGAACAAGGACCCCATGCTCCTACCGGATCACAACCTGCAGTTCATAGCCTACGATTCCGGATCGCCGGATTCCGCCCAGGCCATTCGCCGGATGACATCCATGAGGGAGGATGGCGTTGTCGCCTTCATCGGGTTCGACGAGAGCTGCGAACATGAAGCCCTGGTAGCGGCCGCATGGGACATGCCCATCATATCATATGTGAGTACTTTTGCCTCTTTTTATTGTGTAGAGTGAGTTTAGATAGATGCTCATGGGCAGGGCGATGTCGGAATTTCTACATCGTGAGGCATTGTAGACCTTGCATCGCGATGTAAACGAAATGAATTTGTGCAGATTTAATTAAGACAGTTTATTATCATATCACACTCCAGGGCCCCCTGTGCCTACTACTAATTGAGGTTTAACTCGTTGAATGGGGCCCTGATGACAGCTCTGTTTCTATTTTTTATGAATCAGACCAGAAGCAGAGCAATGTTTGGTCCAGCACCACCCGTCCCATAGGGTATATACTCTATATACGCCGTATACTCTCAAAAAATTTTTAGACACATAGCGAGCGTACACCCTCAGGCATATTATGACATATTATGTAGCTATATGATCGCATACACATATTGTTCGCAATGAATTACTGGGAGTATACCCTCAGAAAAACTAATGGGAACATCACTGTCAGCGACGTATTCAATGTGCCCCCAGCCCCCATCATCGATGGCGCTCTTTTTATGAGCAATCACAATTGCTTATTGTCCTCACTTGACCGTCTTTGATGTACGGTTCCTTTTTCAGAATGCACCAGGGGCCTCTGCAGCACCACCGCCCACCGTCCTCTGCAGGCGCGGCTCCTCCGGTCCTGAGCTATCCGCTTCTCCTGATCGGAGGCATCAATGTCTTACATACACACACACGCGCGACTTCACACATATACACTCACACACGCCTACGTGCATACACACAGGTCTACGCGCACACACAAACCTACACACACACACACACACACACAACTATGCATACGTAACCGCCCAGGAGGAGGAGCTGGCTTGGGGGGACGGGAGCCGTTTCTAGAAACAATAATTCCAATGAGTAGAGTCCTGTCGTAGTTTGTGATTGCGAAAAGCATAATTTGAATTCAAAATTTCAGAATTCAAATTAATTTTCTTCTTTTTTTTGAGAAATCACGATTGCTTATTGTCCTCATTTGACCGTCCTTGGCGTTGTAGTTACTTTTTCAGCTAGGACTAGGGGCGTCTGCAGCACCACCGCCCACCGTCCTCTGCAGGCGGCGCGGCTGTTCCGGACCTGAGCTATCCGCTTCTCCTCGTCGGAGGCGTCCATATCCTACGCACACGCATGCTCACACACATACACACATACGACTTTACACACATACACTCACACACGCCTACGTGCATACACACCGGTCCGTGCGCACACACACACACACAAGCCTACACACTTACACACACAGCTATAAACACGTAACCGCCCAGGAGGAGAGGCAGGCTTGGGGAGACATGAGCCGTTTCTAGAAACAATAACTCCAATGAGTAGGGTCCTGTCGCAGTTCGTGATTGCGAAAAACATAATTTGAATTCAAAACTTCAGAATTCAAATTCATATTCTTCTTTTTTAGCCTACTTTCCCAGTAACAGTCAGAAAAAGAAGAAAAAAGCATGAAAGAAGGCTTAATGCATCTTAAAAATATCGCGAAGAAGAAAAAAAAGTCAAAAATAAATAAAATAATTAAATATGTATCGAAAAATTAAAAATTGGAAAGTAGGGTATTGAGATGGGGGAAAATGTCTGTCGGTCTGTCTGTCTGTCACCCCCTAATAACTTTCGAATGAATAGTCCGATTCGAACAAACTTTTTTTTGTTCAAAAGATCTCTGCGAGGAAACCTCATTCCCATATTTCACTTTTTGATTTGAACTATTTTTTCTTCAATTTTTAACAGTTCAAAAAAACTTAACATTAGCGCCTACGGGGAAATTCAAGGCAATTCCGAACTGTGAGGCGAATTTGCTTCAAACAAACTCTGTAGGAAAAAGCTTTTGAGGAAAAAATTGTATATAAAATATCTTTTTGATTTGAACAATTTTCCGTTCAATTTTGAACAGTTCAAATCCCTTAACATTAGCGCCTACGGGGAAACTGAAAGTCAATGTAGATTCCGTACTTGAAGGCGGATTTACTTCTAACAAATTTTGTTGGAAATAGCTATTGACGCCAAACTCCAGTCTTCGACTCCGAGAATTTAGGGGCACTTGACTCCGAATCCAACTCCTGTGCCCGACAATTCATCGAACTCCGACTCCCCGACTTCGACTCTGACTTCGTAGCTTTGGCAAAAATTTATACACGGAGGACAAATGACTGATTTCGATTCTTAGATATTCGACTCCGACTCCTTTACCCCAAAATGAGATCGACTCCGATTCCGACTCCGCAGCTATGGTTTTGACTGTGAAACAATTATTGTTGATCTGGCTTGTTATTATTTTTACGCTCAAGTTTTAATTTAGGTATTCAGTTTTCGGCGAATAAACTCGAAGTCATTTATGTTTCTACATAAAGATATCCGCAGACGATTTTTTTTTTTTTTTGACAATGAAAATTATTTCTTTAAATTGACAATTTATTGTTTTTATTTATTTTGGTAAGTGCATTAATGCATTTAAAAAAATTGTTTTTTGGCAACAGGGGAAAAATAAACGATTTAGCTGTTTTGTTTAAAAGTTGCTGCTATTTTATTTGTTCCATTTTTTTTAATTTTTTTTTTACGCATCTAATTTTTTTTAGATGAGTGAGGAATATTTTATTCCCAGAAATCAGCTTAAAGTATTTTAAAAATATGTTTGAAAACATTTGCGATTTTAGCTATTTTTGAGAATATTGATCAGATACTAGAAAGTAGTATGGGTATACGGGAAAGTAGGCTCGTCTAGTTCTAGACAAAACTTCTTGTTATTGTGTAGATTGAGTTTAGAGTTATGCTCATGGGCATGGCGATATCGAAATTTCTACATCGTGAGTCATTGTAGACCTTGTATTGCGATGTACACAAAATGAATTTGTGCAGATTTAATTAAAACAGTTTATTATCATATCACACTCCAGGGCCCACACACACACACACACACACATACCCACGCACTCATGCCTGCATACATACACAAACAATCACACATACACTCGTGATTGCGAAAAAGATAATTTGAATTCCAGATGTCAAAATTCAAATTAATTTTTAATTTATCTATCATTGTTTTTGGTTACAATTAAAAAACAACTACGTCACTTCACAAAAAGTTGCCGATCAGAATTTCAAAGCAAAGCCCTTGCGTAAAACGTTTCACTCCAAAAATAGGGAACCAACGAGTCATAGACAAAAAAGCTTACGAAATAGTGAGAAGTGAAAAACGGTCTTAGAATTTCAGTAAAATCTTTACTGATAATTTTCAGAGCAGAGTCACACATGGGATAAGATTACGTCACATGTCAGTCGAAATCTCCCCTCACATATCGAAAATTACACGTCTAACTCTAGAAACAGCAATATTGACACGAGACAGTGGTCTGGAGCTAAGCACCTTCTCCGATACGTCAAAAGTACAGTCCATCCCCTTGACAGCATCCAATCATTCACGATCCTGTTGACCCTTTTAAGAGCCATCAACCTTGCGAAAGGGATTCTCCGGTTTTCTTTTTCCTGGAAACGGATATTTCTCCCGAAGCTCTTGCTTGACGAAGAGCTTTCGAAATCAGGCAGAGAGATGAGATAAACCCGGAGACTGGTGTTTTTTGAGGTTTCTGGCTGATTTGTATACATTGTTGTGTTTTGTTTTCCCCCTTCTGCTAATAAAATTACGAAATAAAACAAAAGATTTGGTGTCGTAAAGAATTAACACTTTTCGACGAAGAGGGAAGATGCTTTTTACGAGAAAAATGACAAATCCCAAAGTATATTGAAATGTGCTTCTTTTTCTGTCTCAATCGCTAACATTTTTTTATTTAAGACTGGTGATACACGCACGGCTTTGCCCGTAATAGAGAAATTAAAAGGTCTTTTGGTTCGCCTGTATATTTACAAATAATGTGTGGTGAATTTTTCCGCCAATTGGCTTGTACCCATGTTACTGTTCCACGTTATGATAATTTCGTAATTTACTCGTCCATCTTATGATAATTTTGTTCTTAAAATTGGAATAGAAAAAGAACCACATCGAACTTTCGAAAAATCGCTTCGAGGTGCACGTTCCCATGCTACAAACTAACTTTGTGTCAAATTTCATGAAAATCGGGCGAACGGTCTAGGCGCTATGCACGTCACAGAGATCCTGACAGACAGAGATGCGGACAGAGAGACTTTCAGCTTTATTATTAGTAAAGAAAATATCTCTGTCGTATTAGAAATGTACTAATATCTTTTGATATGAAACAAAAATTATTTTTTCGTATGATGGGATGATAAGTTAATTTTATTTATTTATACTTTAAACACAGAGGAAAGTTTGTATTTATTTTGATGAAGCTAAAGAGCGAAATCTTCTATGAAATTCATTGTTAGTAACAAAAAATAAGGTAGCATAGCGCTAAAGAAATTTTGTATTAAATTTTTGAACACAAAGGCAGTAATTTTTGAGGTTTCTGTTTGATTTGTATCCTTTTTTCTGTTTCTTTGTTCCTCTTCTACGAAAATAAAATATTGAAATAGTACAAAAGATTTGGTGTCTTAGAGGATTTGACATTTTTCGGCGAATAAGGAATATATTTGAAACCAAAAAAGTGACAAATCCCTATTTAAAAACTTTTTTTCTCTCAATGGCTTTCTAACTATTTTTTTTTTAATTCAAAAGAATTCTCTGAAGCGTTATAAATGTTCTGCTATTTTTTTATGTGAAACGAAAAGTATTTATTGTACCATGGAATGATGAGTATATTTTAGTTGTTTATGCTTTAAATACATGCGAGGCTTTTTATTTATTCTGATCTAGCTAAAGAACAAACTTTTCTCTGAAATTGAGGGTTAGGGATAAAAATGAGGTAACAAAGCGCTAGGAAATGTTTAGTTACATCAAGTTTGAGCACAAAAGCAGTAATAATACGTACTATTTGTCATTAAAAAAACCTTAGAAATAAATAAGTAGGGACAGAGCTTAGTATTTTGGGAAAATTACTTTCTTGTTATTCTCAAACAAAGACTTATGTGCTTAAATTGACCAAGTTCAACCTTCTTTGCAGAACATTCGTTCTCTTTTAATTAAAAACTCTGAATGAAAACAGAAGTTGACTGGTTAAGAAGACAGTTTTTGTGGATTAACGTCAAAATCAAGAAAAACGTTGAAAATTAATAAAATAGTTTGGATAGTAAAATGTGCTTTTAATTTATTCTGCGAAAATAAATGTTAATATATTTAGTGATGTTAAAGTTTATAAAACGTCTTTGCATGTCATTAAAACTTGTGAAAACATTTGAATCGATATTTTGGTTAAAGTGATAGGAACAGACTATTTCATAAAACTCTCATGTCAAATTTGTATGCGTTAATAAACTTTTTGAATGCAGTGGAAAAGGAAAATAATTCTTCACCTAGCCTTGTGCCAATTTCAAAATGGGGTCGTTTCCAAAATGTTAAAGGTATTTTTTTCTGAAAGAGCATGCTTAAAAACATAGGACCTGACCATTTTTTAAATAATTTATTTAAGTTTAATATTTTTAAAAAATTACTTAAATCTCTGCGCTTTCCTTGTTTGCACTTCTGTCGTGTGACATCACAAATGATGAAATGCCATTCAATGTTTCCATTCACAGAACAAAATATTTAATCCGCATCTTTACTCCCGTATATTGGCAACGATATGGTTGATAGCAAGTAAGCGTAGAGCGCAATTTTAATTCGCTGCTTGATTATCATAACGTGGAACCGTGGTAGAAAGATGCGCCAAACTGCATCATTTGTGACGTCATAAAGACCACGCCTTGTTTGAAAAATCAGACATTTAAAAAAATTAATTAAAAAAAAATTGTTGGGAAAATAAAAGTATTTTCTGGGTCTGTGTAATTTTTTTTTTTTTTTTTTGCTCATTCTATCCATTTCAATGACTAAAAGTAGTTCTTTTGACTGAAAGAAACCACCCCATTCTACCCCCAATTAACGTGATTTGTAACACAGACATGCGGTTAATACGCGTTTACGTTCCAAATCATGCAAGCATGTAATTTCTAGTTGCAGAAACATCCAAATAGTACCATCACAGAGATTCTTCACGCGGAGAGAGATGAGTAAAGAGTGTTAAAAATACATTGTGAACTTAAATGTATTCTTGCTGCTCACACTCAAAAGTTTGACAAAGTTACCCATAAATTTATTTTGTGTTATTACCTTTCTGAGCGTCACACTCTTAGACCAAACATCTGACTGCGATATCAAAGTTTTGCATCCCAATCACCAACATGACGCAATTTTTTTTTGTTCAATTGTCACGTGACATTTTGCTCCTCCCCCCCCCCTTCCGAATTTCAAGGAAGTTAGATTGCCATTTATCCCCCTTTTTTTGGCTGGAAGTTCTTTGCAGGACTGGAGATCGCACAATTAAGTCAATAACAACCTAAAACCGCCAATAATACCACGTCAAGGAGTCACGAAGAACTGTCACGTGACGCAAAAGCAAGTATAGTGCAGCTCTGGTTAGTTGAGCTCTGACCTTGACCATGTTTACCTGTTTTAGGGGAGTTTAGTGAAAAATAGACGTGTTATTGACTTGGATTTTAGTTGGAATATTTTAGAAAAACTACTAAGAAAGTTTATCAACCCAACTTAGCACCAATTACCCCCCCCCCCCCCCATTTACCAAAAGAGAGGTAAACATGGCTCAGAGTTTAGTTGGAATATTTTAGAAAAACTACTAAGAAAGTTCCTCTACCCAACTTAGCGCCAATTACCCCACCCTATTTACCGAAAGAGAGGTAAATATCGTCAGAGTCGTAGCTCAACTTCGCAGAGCCTCACAATAACCGGTCTTCTCAGATCTTTTCTAGCTAACTCAAAATGAAATAATTCCTGGATACTTCCTCTGTGGTTACGAAGTTGTTACGCAGCACAAAAAATACAAGAACGTTACTAGAAAAAAGATGAACTGCTAGTGTGCCCAATTCTTTCCAGCAACAATATCTGGCAAAGAAAACAGGAAAACTTTCCGCTAAAAGTCAGTAACTGGAAAATAACCTGGAATCTTTCTAAAAGACAGTCTTGTTTCCGGGATAAATCATCTACTTTCCAAAAAAACTTAAGATACTTTTATAGTAATAGCTTAGCACCTTCCTGATTTGCCAGGAAAGCTTCTAAAGCAATTATGACCGAGGCTAAAGCAGAATTGCGAGCAAATACATAACAGCTTATTTGCCTGCAGAGCTACTTTATCTATAGACAGCATTTCGCCCTTGTTTAGGATTCTGTCAATCTGGAAGGACCGTACGGAAAGCTGAAGGTGAAACATCTATGAAGGAGCTGAGTATGTCTTCACACTGGTATCTATTATTGTTTTTCACAAGATTGAGAAGCCTGTATTTATGAAACTTTTCACAAATACTGTTTGACCACTGATTGTATGTAATTCGGCAATCTGCCAAGTAAAGACGATTCCATCTGAGTGAATCTAGCAGGGGGAGAAGGGAAAATAACGATGGGATTTGATGCACGCGTTTTATAATGTCACTCTAGTGTCTTCTTCGTTTATTTCATCCTCAAAAATAAAATAAGAGGAAACAAAAATAGTTACCATGGAAACAACAAAAAGAAAATAAAATGTTTTCATTTCGTTCAGGAACGTAAAAGCAAAATGGTAAGCTCAAAACTTTGTTATGAATAAATAAATCAATTAATTTCTGCCCTGAGAATATACATCGAATTTACTTTAGATTTAAAAAATGTTGCTGTGAGCAAGCTTTCATTTTTACAAAACTAAGGCTAAATAATAGAGAGGCAAAAGTGCACATCTGAAACAAACCAACTAACATCCCTATAAAGAAATAGATACGTCCATTTCCGCCTATAAACCGGATATTAGCCTTTCCACGAAAACGATGGTCAGACAGTATGCTTGTTTTTTTCCGAGAAACTGGTATAAACCCGAAAAAATACTGGAGCGCTGCCCGGAAATAATGTGAGACATTTCGAAATTTTCTTCCAATGTATGTAACATTCAAATTCTGATTTTTCTTTATATTTTCAGAAATGCTCAGACAGCAAGGTCTCCAACAAATCCATCTTCACCACATTCGCGCGCACGCTCCCTCCGAGCTCCAAAATGTCCACGTCCATCATATCCCTCCTGAAGCACTACATGTGGACGAGCGTCATCCTGCTGGTCGCCGATGACCCGTCCCACAAGCAAGTGGCGGATGCGCTGGTCAAGCTGGCCTTGGCACATCGGATAGACATCGCCAAGACGTTTTACCTTCCTGGGGATTATCTCACTAAGGATAACAGGACTCTTAGAAACATTATCAGGGATACCTACAGGCAAACGAGAGGTAAGATCTTGATTTTTTTTTTTTTTTTTTTTTTGAGCAATCACGATTGCTTATTGTTTTTATTTGACTGTTTTGAATTCCTATGATTTTATTTTCCCGCCACCTCCCTCTGCCAGCACCACGCGTCGACCCGGCCTCACGATGCTGCTCCTCTTGCGAAAACCGTCTCCAGGTTGCGTCCATATCCTACACACACACGCATACACACACACATACACACATTCATGCCTGCGCAGAGACACAAACACATACTCCTAAACACACACATACACATACACACACTCATGCCTGCACACAGACACAAATACATATGCCCGCATACACACACACGAAGGCCTACACACGCGCGCGCGTACACACACAGCACTGCATGCACACCACGCACACACATACATACATATACACACACACACACGCACCCACACTCATGCCTGCGCACAGACACAAGCACATACTCCTACACACACACACAAACACATACACACACTCATGCCTGCACACAGACACATACACATATGCCTACATACATACACACGAAGGCCTACACACGCGCGCGCGTACACACATAGCACTGCATGCACACCACGCACACACATGCATACATATACACACACACACGCACCCACACACATGCATACATATACACACACACACACGCACCCACACACATGCGCCTGCACAAACACACACGCGCATTCATACACACACGCGCTCGTGATTGCGAAAAACATAATTTGAATTCAAGATGCTAAAAATTCAAATTAATGTAATTTTTTTTTTTTTTTTTGGCTTCGTATCTCGTTGGTCGCGAGTTCGAAACCCGGGATCCAAGTGACCAATTGTAAATTTTCGGGGTGCAGAAAATTGACAGCACCCATCCCTTAAAAATCCCATAAGAGCTTATTTGACTCAAGCGCTCTTGACCAAAACGGTCTAATGCACCCTGGGTATTGGACATATTGGCCCACTTTACAATGTTTTGTTTAAAAAATAATCTATACAAAGTTAATGAATACAACATTTTAAAAGTCTGGGATGGTGAGAAATTTTTCATGAAACATGTGGTAGGAAATCCAACTGCTAATTTATTTTTTTCGTTGGATAAAAAATTTTGTGTTACTCCATAAAATCGGTAGTAGCTTAGCTGTCTTCACTACTTTGGAGTAACTTAACTTATATAACTGATGTTAAGTTGCACATCTTTTGTAGAAGGTTACATCATGATAATGTAACTATAGCGTAACGCCTCACTCATTTCTGCGTAAAGTTACACCAGAGTATTAAGCTTACAGAGAAATTGCTTGAAAGATTACACATTGCCAAAAATTGAGCTTTCATTTGACTTTCTCGGACGATTTATCAAGTTCATGCTTTTTAACAAGTAATGTACAATAATTATTAGCGTAGCATCTCACTCATTTCTGCGTAAGGATACCACTCGGTATGCTTACAGAGAAATTGCTTGAAAGGTTACACATTACCGAAAATTGAGCTTTCGTCTGACTTTCTTGGACGATTTATCAAGTTTACACTTTTTAACAAGTAATATACAGCAATTATTTTAAAGTACAATATTTATTTATTTTAATGTACAAACAAGGCATTTTTATTGCACGATGGGAAGAAATGACCTGAGCGGAGTCAGAACCCAGAACGCAAATCTCCCGGACTCGCAAAGCAAGAGCTTTTACCACTCGGTTACCAAGGTCGTTTTACGTTCCTGTAATAAGAAATTACATGTTCTGCGCTGTTTCTGATTTTTACACATGCTTTTTAAATGGGGTGGTTTCCTTCAATCAAAAGTAGTACTTTTTGTCACTGAAGTTGATAGAATGAACAAAAAAATAACATGGACCCAGAAAATACTTTCATTTTTCCAACAGTTATTTTTTAATTAATTTTTCAAAGTGTCCGATTTTTCAAACAAGGCGTGGTCTTTATTGCGTCACAAATGATGAACTTAAGCGCGTATTCCATTGGCGCACTGAACGATTACTCTTGCTCTCTACCGCGATTCCACTTTATGATGATCAAGAAGAAAATTAAATATTGCGCTCTATGCTTGTTATCAACCATATCGTTGCCATAAATATGAGTAAAGAAGCGAATTAAATATTTATCTCTGCGCGGATGACAACAGCGAATGGCAGTTCATCATTTGTGATGTCATGCGCAGAAGCGTAGAAAATGAAATTGAGTCTGTGCACTGACTTAATTTTTTTTTTTTTAAATAGTAAAAACGTTGTCAAATTATTTTAAAAATGGTTCAATCCAATGCTTTTAAGCATGCTCTTTCAGAAAAACATACTTTCAAAATTTAGGAAACGACCCCATTCTACTGGAACCGTAGTGCAAGGTTCCTCCAACAATTTGAGATTTTAAAACAATGATGCTACACTTCAGAATTCGTGCAACGTTACACCCATTAATACTGGTAACCTTACACATTTGTTTTTACAGTGAGTGTAGTAGAAAATTGGACAAGCGTGCTCCGAAGACTCCTCGAACAATTTTTCGCTTTTTACTTCCTTTTACAAAAAAGAAAGTATTGTATTCGCGAAAAAAAATTTCACTCAAATATCGGGCTTAATTTCTATTTTGCTCACCCTCGAATGAATGTTGGTTTTTTTTTTTTTTCGACTCGACCACACGTGTATATATGCCTAGGAACGTATAGACACCCGAAATATCCATTTTGCGTGTGTGCGTAAGTGCGTATGTGCGTATGCGTGTGTGTATGTATTTCGCATAACTCAAAAACGGTATGTCCTAGAAAATTTAAATTTAGTACGTAGACTCCTAGTGGGGTCTAGTTGTGCACCTTTTTTGGTTGCATTCGGATGTTCTTAAGGGGGTCTTTTGCCCCTTGGGGGGGGGGAATCATTGTTAATTTCGATGTAAACTCAAGTGGTGTTATAATTTGGCGGACACTTGGCGATATATAACCAGTCTTTTGGTCGCCAACTTGGCGACAAATTTGGGGTTCTTTTTTCTTTTTTAAAATCTGGTTTCAATTTGGCCACTGTTGGTGATATTTAGAGAGTAAACTATTGAATCACATTAAAATTGCCAATAATGGGAAAATGACATTAAATTGGAGTAAAAGGAAGTCATGTGATGCACACATCAGCTCGTTTTCCGTCGTTGTTCATGTTTTTACATTTTGGACTAAGGTATTTTTTTCATTTCTCTTAACTACAATACCTTTCAAAGTGCTTCATTTTCAAGAGGTCTCGACTCGGCATCTCTCATATCTGAAGAGCCCGCATACGATATCGTTCTCAATTAAGGGTTAATAGGATGGATCACAAAACTTTAAACACAAGTTATATTGAAGGAAGAAAATAACTCAAAGTACTCAAAGTTTCTTGCGTGCAATAACATCTGATTCTCGGACGAAAATATTTTCAATTTATTTGGATTGAAAAAGTTATTTGATCGAGACTCAAATGTTTATTTTGATGCTAGACATATTCTGAAAAATAATTTTGTTTGCTGGAAGTTCGCAGATCGCAGGGATCCGTGGGCGTTTAATAACTCTTTGCTGACTGCGGAAAAATGCTTTCAATCTATTTTGTGTTTGTTGTGAAATTACGAAGTTTAGTTACAAACAAAATAACATATTTTTGAAAGTTTGTTATTTCATCACATTCTTGGAAAGCTTGTATTACGTTTTGGATGCAGTTACTGGAGCAATTTCAAGTGTCGAAAAACAGATTAATAAGGTAACTTTATTTTCTGACGAATGCGCATTTAGTATTGAAGTGGAAATACCTTTACTTTTCCCTGTCGTTTTAACGTTTTCCAGGGAAGGAAAAACAAAGCGTTTGCCACACACAATATATGTGTGCGCGTGTGTGTGTCAAATAAGGTCAACATAAAATTCAGGGCCTTATGTCTTGCTCATTTCAAACTAAATTTTCTCCAAGTTCTGTGCGTTCAGCAAAGGATCATAAAAAATAAGAGGAAAATCAATCCATTGGAAAATTTAAGTTTAAATTATACGTTTATCAGCAGTTTCACAAAAAAGGCGAATTGACCTTATTAGGGGAACACGGATATACAATAAAACCTACTCTGAAAAATGCGGAAAAGTAAAAGTACTATCGAACTCAGGGAAATTGAAAAATTATTTACTGTCTATAACATTATAGTTTCAAACAGCATTTCATGAACCCAAAAACACTATCAAAGGTTTCATATTTACTTTTATGGAAAAGCGAAAACTTAATAGTTACATTCGGGACACTGATCAATCGTTATTTCCTGGTCCTTTTCCTTTAGTTTCTTTCCTTTTGAGCAATCATGATTGTTGATTGTTCTCATTTGACTGTTTTGATGTGCTATCATTTTATTTTCTCACCAGCACCCTCTGCCAACACCACCGTCGACCGGCTCCTCACGATGCTGCTCCTACGGTGAAAATCGTCTCCAGGCTGCATCCATATGCTACACACACGCGCATACATACACAACTACACACACGCGCACACACAAATACATACACCTACACACACATACACAAACACATACGCACAACTGCCCAGATGCACATTCCCTCCCCCCCCCCCACACAAATACATACACCTACACACACACACGAAACACATACACCTACACACACAAACACATACACCTACACACACACAAGCACATACACACACCTACACACACTGCCCACATACTCATACCCCCCACATAAACATACCCCCCACACACACAAACACACACGCCTACATAAACACACTCGTGATTCCAAAAAACATAATTTGAATTCGAAATGTCAAAATTCAAATTAATTTTTTAATTTTTTTTTTTTTTTTTGTTGTCACTCTTGCTCACAGTTCGGGCACAAATTATATGAACCATGTGCAGCACTAGATCACATTCTCAACCCGATCCTTTGGTTCCGTAATAAGGATACCGGAGTCCTAATAATACCAATTATGGCGTTATTGGGCTACAGTCTACTTTTCCAGGGTTATCAAATCAACGGAAAACATTTCAGAACACCCCAGCATTTTTTTTTTATTTTTTTTTTTTTTTTGACTACGTCAACTACAAAATTCTGCTAGGAATTTAATTTTGCTCAGTGCATCCATACCAAAAAAATACTCAAGGAATGTTTAACATGAACACTGACAATTTTTCTCATCGTGAAAGTTCGATCCTGGTTTGAACCCGTGCTCTTGAGCTTAACCACCCGGCCAATTCTTTTCAAAAGAAGCTAATAGAGTTTTAATATCTGATTGTTTATGTATTTCATTATGTTTTATTTATTTATTACAATGGACAGAGCGACAATTCCCGATCATTCCGATATTTGACATGGGGCACATTTCTATTTCAGGACCCCCTAAGGGCCCGACTAAAATTTTTGAAGATACTGGACATGAAATTTACTTTTGTGCAACCCCCCCTCCTCCATTTCCGCTTATTCTATATAATGAATCTCTAAAATATTTCATACCTGCGTATTAACACAACCATGCTAAATTTGGTGGTACCTCATATCACAATGTAGTATATACATTTAAAAAGTAGAAGAGATATAGTATACGGTAATAATATAAGCTGTGGTTAAACTCTGCCCGTTGCAGTAAACGTAAATATTAAAATTATCCATGATATAACTTTTAGTAATAAATACAGACTAAACTTGGAGTGGTTTTGAGACTTGCAAAGAGATCAGATTCTGAGTGAAATCTTTATTTATTTTTAACTAGCTGTACCCGACGCGCGTTGCTACGCCAACAAAAAAATACATCATTATACTGATTTTCATGACAAACGGTTGAACGGGGCAGAAGTTGCTACTCTGCAGTGCCACCTGATGGCGAGTGGCTTCAATGAGCATATTATGCACCTTCTCCGTGGAAAAATATATATATATAGTAATTTTCATAATAATCGGTCCAGGTATCAAGTGAAGCCGTGACTATACTCAAATTTTGTACTCACGCAGTTTGCAAGATCAATCAATCGCTAAAAATATCAAATAGAAAAAGTTTTAAATCCCCCCGTTGCATGAAAAGCCATAAAACAATAAAGAAAGAATTTATTTCTTCAAACTCAAGAAAAATGGCAACAGCTAACTTCTTATCAAAGAGATCTTTCACGCGAATTAATTTCTGCAGCCGATAATTTTATTCGTATTTATCCAATGGACTTAAATTGGAATAAAAAAGGAAATATCGATCGGATTTTTTTCGAACTGGTCTGTAAACATTCCCAGTACCAAAAATAACAAACGGTGAAAGTTTCAGCCAAATCTGCCGGGTAGTTTTTGAGTTCATGGATGACATACAGACAAACATTCATTTTTATATATATAGATTAGCATGATAAATTGTGGGGATTTTGGGCTTCCCTGAAATCAAAGAAGAGGGGGCTGTGCCCCGGATGCCCCTGCGGTAATCAGGCTCTGACAGTGGAATCTCCGAAATCCGAACTATTTGGACCTGAGTCCAGTTCGACTACGGAAAGTATAGAGTTACCGGTGGCATTTAAACTCCTGTTATTAGCTCAATAGTGATCTGAAAGTCTGTTTTAAGTTAGTAATAAAACAATTTTACCTCTGATAAATTAAGAATGCGCACGTCACTAGTGCAACATTGCATCTTAAAGCTGATTCCGTTCGTTGCGTAGTACAGAGCTGTATTATACACTTGCGGTACCTGCATGGCTTTGCCCGTAGTGAAAAATTAAAAGGTCATTTGGTAAGCCTGTATATTTACTAATAATGGATAATGAATTTCTCGCCAATATGCTATGTTGATTTGCTCGTCCATGTTATGATAATTTGCTCGTCCATGTTATGGTAATTTTCTCGTCCTCGTTATGGTAATTTGCTCGTCAAGATTATGGTAATTTGCTCGTCCACGTTATGGTAATGTGCTCGTCCACGTTATGGTAATTTGCTCGTCAACATTATGGTAATTTTCTCGTCCACGTTATGGTAATTTGCTTGTCCACGTTATGGTAATTTGCTCGTCAACGTTATGGTAATTTGCTCGTCCACGTTATGGTAATTTGCTCGTCCACGTTATGGTAATTTGCTCGTCCACGTTATGGTAAATTGCTAGTCCACGTTATGGTAATTCTCTCGTCCACGTTATGGTAATTTGCTCGTCCACGTTATGGTAATTTGCTAGTCCACGTTATGGTAATTTGCTCGTCCACGTTATAGTAATTTGCTCGTCAACGTTATGGTAATTTGCTCGTCCACGTTATGGTAATTTGCTCGTCAACGTTATGTTAATTTGCTCGACCATGTTATGATAATTTACTCAGCAAAATGTTCTTAAAATTGGAATAGAAAATGAACTAAATCGAATTTTTCGAAAAATCGCTTCGAGGTACACACCCCCATGCTACAAACTAATTCTGTGGCAAATTTCATGAAAATCGACCGAACGGTCTAGACGCTATGCGCGTAACAGACATCCAGACATTCAAAGTAGCTGTCATTAAAAAGCTAACTTGACTCTTAAATCGTAGTTATAGAGTTTTCCTTTTTTTTTTTTTTTTTCTAATTTTGGAATGTCGCTTCACAAGCTGTTCAGATAGGGGAGGGTGTCCCAAAGCGGGTAGGTTTCCGAAGAGCGCTCGAAAATTGTAGTTTTTGGATTTTTATCGCAACAATTTCGGTTTTATTTCATAGCAGGGTTCTTGAACTTCAAAACAAAAAGTGAATTTTGTATTATTTCAAACCCAATATTTATTTATTATCAAACTTTACAAATATTTGAAAAACCTGCTTAGCCCTACCAGGGAGCCCAAAGCGGGAAAGCTTAATTAATTGGGATTTGGTACATTTGCCAATCAAATATGAAGTTATAAATTATTAAAATAATTGACTAGCGACCTGCCATTTTGAAAAACAATTGTACTTATCCAATTTAAATTCAGCACATTTGTTTATAAAACATAAAGAAATAACTAATTAAATTAATAGACTAATTAATTGCTATCCTAAATAATGATATTTTAAAATCATACTTATCCTATTGAAAAAGAAAATCTAAGTCAGCATACGATTCAAGAAATTATAAATAAATATATGATTAAATCCTATACCCGCTTTGCCCGAAGGCACGTTTTTAAATTCTATAATTATAACCTTAAATTTAAAAAAGAAACAAACGAAATGACTATCGTAGTTTGTAGAAGGATGGTGTTAGAATAACGTAATGTTATTGACACTAAAAAAAAGAGCTAGTCTTCGACTAATCACAAGTTACAAAACTTCACTTTTTTTAGAAATGTCTCTCTCTCTCTCTCTCTTTAAAAAAAAAGCCTGATTGAGCCATGCCGCTTCACTGCTGCTTCGCTGGAACTGATTAAAACTCGGTGGTGTTCACGCAAACACGACATACGTATGCATCACCGCTTACACAACAGGGGGGGGGGGAGGCATACGAAAGTCTACGCGCTTTGGGCCACCCTGCCCTAACCCAACATTTCGAATCTCCGGGATTTATATTTCTGAGGTTCCACTGTAATATAGTTTTTTTGTTCAATTTTTATAAAATAAGAAGGGGGGTGGGATGCTTGACAACTTAACTTTGTCTGACAACTTAATTATCTCAAAATTGTCTAGAATTGAGCTAAATTCTAAAAACGATTGTTATTGAAAGAATTTTTACCGCATTTTAATGATCAGTTTCAAACTTCATTGTATCGTTTGTTGTAACATATTTTGTGTTTTAAAATAAGTGATTTGATAACTTTTTTTTTCCCGCTGAATCCTTAGGTTTAGCTTAGTTGTACAAATCTAGCTAAAATAAGTTTTTCTTTCATTTCAGTGCAAACCGATGCTAGTGAAACGAGAAATGCGAATCATAAATAGAATAATATTAAAAAGACACTCTCTTATAATATGCTAAAATTCATCAATATCTCAGGCTTGGAGGGGTAAAATTTGTAAACGAAAGTCAACATATTCTTTCGCAAAAATTACACGGACACGACGAGCGAAATTACACCAAAAGTGTAATTTTGTTTCAAATATTGCACGAACTTACTGTTTCTGAAGTACAAAAGCATAACAGAGAACTTAGCGCGAATATAAGAGCAATATCCATAAAGTTTCCCGCTCAAAGTTATAAATACTGGTATATTGACAAAAAGGTTTTTTTTTTCCTTCTTCTTCTTCTCCACATCTTTCTTCTGCACTTTGTTGAGATAGAAATTTATGAGCAGTTGGAGATAGAGCGCAGCTGTCTAGGGCTCGGATAAGGGTCAGGGAATGTCACACAGCTAAATTTAAACATCATGAATAATATGTGGCCTAAAAGGAGTTCCCTGATCATTATTTTGGGATTGTTGATTCTGGTGAATAGTCTTTTATCCCATGAAAATTTCTATTTTTCTACAAAACGATACTCGACTGTAAGGGACTTTTATACCGTCAAAAGAAATCCTTAAAATGAATTATTTGCACATTTTAAAGGTGTTTGGATACCTCACTATTTCTAAAATTTTTAACATACGTAAAGCACGATAGCATATTTTTCAGCTTTGAACTTAATAAAGATGAACAAAAGAACAGTATTTTTGCGCACAAGTAAGCAGGGACGTATACAAGAGGGAGGGTCTTAGGGTTAATCCCCCCCCCCCAAAGTTTGCTTTGACATTTAAATGTTCATTTATATTTAAAAATGTACAAAAAACATTGTTCTTTTAAAATCACATTACACCAGAAACTGTCTATAAAGCCTGTAATTTACCCCAAGGAAAACACGTGGAATGGGATGTTTTACCTTTTTCGACAGTACTATTAATCACCGCAAGGTAGCGTATTCGATCTCTGGAGTTGCGAATAGATAAATGGAAATTATTTTCGAAGTGGAAATTAAATTTGTACGTTACCATGTTTACGTCTTTTACTCCCTTTGATGGCTGCGTTAGTTTTTTTTTTTTTTGAGCAATCACGATTGCTTATTGCTTTCATTTGACTGTTTTTTACGTCCTATCATTTTATTTTCCCACCGCCACTCTCCGCACCATCACCGTCGACCAGTTCCTCACGATGCTGCTCCTATAGCGAAAGCCGTCTCCAGGTTGCATCCATGTCCTACACAAACACGCACACATACACATACACAAACACATATACACACATACACCTACACAAACACATATACACACATACACCTACACACACATACACCTACAAACACATACTCAAATACATACACGCAAGCATACATACAGACACCTACACATACACACACAAAAACACACACACACACATACAGACAACTACTCACACATTCATGCCTGTACACAGGCACTAACACATATGCCTACACACACATACACATACCTCCTCCCACACACATTCATACACACAACTACTCACACACTTATGCCAGCACGCAGACACAAACACACTTGCCTACACACACATACACATACCCCCTGCACATAAACACACATACTCCCCACACACAAACACACACGCCTACATACACACACTCGTAATTGCGAAAAACATAATTTGAATTCAAGATGTCAAACTTCAAATTAATTTTTTTTTTTGCTTGTTTTAAACATTTTTAAATACGTGTTTATTTTAGGGAATAATTCTTTTCTTCTGCTGAAAAGGGCTTAAATTAAAATATTTTAAGTGTTAAGAGAAAGTTGTAGTAAATTATTAAAATACTGAACTACAAATTTCTTTCTATAGTGTTTAATTTTGCAAAAATGTCTCATTTTGCGTTTCAAGCGGGGGAGGCCAACTTCCATCCTCTTTTAAAATAATTTTAAAGCTTTTGCTGGTTTCTGTTAAGCTATTTGCTAAGTTTTCAAATGTGCTAAAAACATGAAGAGATATTTAAAAACAAAATACTTAACGCATAGTAGACGTTAACTGTAAATATACAGGCGAACCAAATGACCTTTTAATATTCTACTGCGGGCAAAGCCGTGCGGGTACCGCTAGTATGTAACTAAAATACAATCTACACTATTATTATGAAGCACAATGTTGAATTTAGAGTGTTTCTTGCTTTTTCTCTTTACAGTATATGTCCTGGTTGCAGACACATACGCCCTCGTCGATTTCGTGCGGTTCATGCAGCAAAAAGGACTTTTAGACAAGGGGGAATATGTCATCATATCTCTGGAGGAAGATGATTTCTACGATCCCAGTAAAGAGTTCCAGTACATAAGACGAGGTAAGTCAAACGTTTTGATTAATTTTTAGTACATTTCTTTGGAAATCTGATTAATCTTAGTTACATAGTAGGTTACAATACATAGTAACTTAGTTACAATACTGTTACAAATTCTGTAAATAGTTTCTCGTCATGAATAAACAACCCCCTTACATTCGAATGAAGTATACGGTCCCCCCATTTCTGAATGATAAGATTTGTGCATAGACTAATAATAAGAGTAGACAGAGCTTTCCCGGACTTGCTGATGAAAAAATTGGTTCATGGATACATCATGTGACTGGTGGAAGGCTTGGCGAAAACTTTGGCAGCATGGTTGCTAGATGGCAGGATCATCTATAGTTTGCCACTCGACATGTATTTTAAGACGTAATGTGTTTTTATTATAATTTTTTTTTCCAGATGCAGAGATGATTGAACTGTTTTTCTTTTAGTTATGCATTATTTTGACATTAGTAATTAGTTTTTTATCACAGTTTTCAGTAACTTTTATTTCATTCGGAACTGCTACGTCAGCGTTGGCGTAAACGTAATGGCGTAAACGTTTTGCGTTAACGCGAAAATGTATTAATCGGTATCTCAAATTGAAATTGTGGGTAAAAATCTTACCGTTTGTCGATTCTTTTTGATTGCTTGCATCTTTAATTGCTTAGAGAATTATTGAAATTGAATAAAGAAAATGCACAATACTATCTAAACGAAAAACTCGCTATATTAACAAAATATTTACAACTTAGAATAACAAATTTACAAATCGGACTCCATAAAAGATCATTCTTCCGTGTTCCATCAGTTCTATTTATTTTATTTCTCGCTCGCGTTGATCGTGTACTACGATCGCGTTGATCGTGTGCTACGATCAACGCCCGCTGTTGCTAGGATATCCACCAGTCACATGGTTTGGTTTATGAGCAGCAAAAGGGTTGCCATAGCTCGGTCTTCTCTTATTATTAGTCTATGGATTTGTGAATGGAATTAAAAGAAAATATGAGAAATTGAAAGATCATTGTACGGTTTTCAGGATCTTTCTCTGCTAGGTATAAAACGCCGAGCGTCTTGTAAATGTTAGGAGAGTTAGTTTTGCTTTCTAACTGTGGAGTCTCGTTTTCAGCCGCTGGAAGTGTGTCCTTTGCGCTGTGTTTTTGCGTATTTCTGATGTAAATACGTGTGTAACCGTTTAGTTTACGGTGTTGATTGATATTTGCTTAATTGCTATGGTTAATTTAGCAGTTTTTAACGATATTTCTTGTACATTGTTGTAAATAAATCTCCTGTGTTTTTCTCAAGAACTGTGTCGTCATTTAAAGAAAGTTTAAAATTACACCGAACTCGTAACAATACATAAAATCTTATCTTACAGTTATTCAGTGGCGTAGCTAGACCCGACTTTCGGGGGGGGGGGTTACTTTATATATATGTATATATATATATATATATATATATATATATATATATATATATATATATATATATATAATCGCTTGGAATTTTTTCCTTTTCTTCTTTTTTTTCTTTCTCTTCTCTCTTCTTTTTCTCTTTTTTTTTGAGACTAACTTTTCGGGTGGGGGGGGGGTTTGTACCCAACCCCCCCCCCTTAGCTACGCCCCTGCAGTTATTGATGCTCAAAATCTTGAACAAATTAATGTATAGTTTTTTGTTACACTTACAGCATGTCATGACTGCTGCATATTTATTTTGAACTAGTGGTACCCGCACGGCTTTGCCCGTAATAGAAAATTAAAAGTCTTTTGGTTCGCCTGTATACTTACAATTAATGTACGGTGAATTTCCTCGCCAATTGGCTTGTGCCCTTGTTATGGTTCCACGCTATGATAATTCCGTAATTTACTCGTCCATCTTATGGTAATTTTGTTCTTAAAATTAGAACAGAAAAAGAACTACATCGAATTTTCTAAAAATCGCTTCGAGGTGCACACCCCATGCTACAAACGAACTTTGTGACAAATTTCATGAAAATCGGCCGAACGGTCTAGGCGCTATGCGCGTCACAGAGATCCTGACAGACAGAGAGACTTTCAGCTTTATTGTTAGTAAAGATAAAAGACGAATAGTTATATTTCACGAGAACCAAAGCTTTTCCCTGACTAATAAATTTAAATTAATAGAACGATGGTGAAAAAGAATTGCTAGGGAAACGAATTTTTTTAAAGCCCTTTGAACTTCATTCATATTTCTGGAATCAAAATACGCATTGAAGAACAAGTGAGGGTAATTATAACCTGCTTAAATTCTCATGAAAGGGAGAGTAATTTTGAGTGGCCCATGAGCCACTAGTCCTTCTAATAAATGTTTTCCGAAAAGATTTTTTTCCTTTTTAGTGTCCAGTAGATAAACTTAAACACCCAAGTAAACTGACAAAAAGTTTGTTCTGATTCGAACCACTTTCTATAAAAAATGTAACAAAATAAATCTTTCCAATAAATGTCACTTTTTTTTAATTGCTATTTATAAACAACTATGCACTGACAAAGTTTATAAACATTCTGAATGTTGAGATTAGTGTGTTTGATTATTGATTTAGGTATAATTGATTTAGTAATAATTAGGTTGGGGGAGTAGGGGGGTTAGGGTTTACGTTGGGGGAAGTGGATCACTGGGGTAAGTGGGTCATCCCCATAAAACTGAAATATGGATTTATTTTTATTTTTATTTATTTATTTTTTTTTTCAAAACTTTTGTGTAAGGTTTCAAAAAAGAACTATTCTCAAAAAGGGTCCCACTTAGCACAAACAACCTTATTTTGAATTGTGTGTTGAACTGGTTTAGATTATCATTAAAAATAATAATGTTTAAAAAGCAGCTGACTAAGTGATATGAAATTAAAATCGTGAGTTTAAAAGCGAGTAAAGTTAACTGGCACTGAGATTATGTCTCAGTGCGCTTTTTTATTTTATGTAGAAATATTTTCCTGCTTTTGCTCTTTCTAATTCGTATATTCAAAATAAATCCCAAAAAAAATACAGGATTTAAAATTTCTGTAAAAGTTGAATGTATTTCGCACATTAATTGTAAATTATTACTCAGTTAATTAGGATATCTACTTATAGCTAATTTACATGCAAAAGATAGCACTATTTTCTCCTGTGTAAGTTCTTCAAAAGTTTAACTGCGTCTTTAAGAGTCTGAAAGTGCACTTTGACTGTATTAATTCTAAATTATGGTAGCTTAAAAGCTAAATAATTAAATTAGAGAGGTAACACCATTTTTTCTTGCTAAACTCTAAAAAATTCTTAATTTGGGTTCTGTAACATTAGTATTTATGCAGACAATAATGGCGTCATATTAGTGAGGTTTCTTTGACAGTACAATCCTATTTTGCTGTTAACATTTTGTATGTATATCTGAATTGATATTGGATAGTCAAAAAAGAAGGAAAATGTATTTAAAAAGCGTGTAACAGTGTGAATAAGAAATATTTCCTCTTTGCAGAATTCGAAGCGTCCTGGTTGGTAGTCGATCCTCTTCCATTCCGATCCGTTCTTTTAATTGGACCCGGAGCTCCCATCAGCCCCGATTATGAATATTTCCAGGACCTGGTACTCAAGTACTCCGAGTCCGAACCATTCAACGTTCCTTCTCATCCTGTCATCAAAGTAGAGGTAATTATTTCTTGCGTACCCATAAGCTAATTGAAAGGTAAATCATGAATCTACATTAATCATAGACCTTACATACTGTTTGACCAAGGATTGTATGTAATTTGGCAATCTGCCAAGTAAAGACGATTCCATCTGAATGACTCTAACGGGGAAGAAGGGAAAATAACGATGGGATTTTGATGCACTCGTTTTATAATGTCACTAGTGCCTTATTCATTTGTTGCATTCTCAAAAATAAAATAAGGGGAAACAAATATAGTTACCATAGAAACAACAAAAAGAAAATAAAATATTTTCTTTTCGTTCAGAAACGTAAAAGAAAAATGGTAAAAGCTCCAAACTTTGTTGTGAATAAATAAATGAATTAATATTTGCCGTGAGAATATAGATCAGATATACTTTAGATTTAAAAAATGTTGCTGTGAGCAAATTTTCATTTTTACAAAACTAAGGCTAAAAAATAGAGAGGCAAAAGTGCACATCTGAAACAAACCAACTAACTTTCCTATAAACTAATAGATACTTCCATTTCCGCCTATAAACCGGATATTAGCCTTTCCATGTAATCGATGGTCAGACAGTAGCTAAAAATTGCATTTGGGCGAAGTTAATGACACGTAAATCAGTCAAATGAGCTTGACCACACACTGTAAAAAAATTCCGAAACGTTACTGAGTATTTCAGTGTAACGTGTTAGGATTTCAACGGTTTTTATCCACTTCCTGTAAAAATCGAGCATCATTGCCAAAAAGTTTCCTGAATAGCTACAAGTTGCACGAATGCACGTTTCTCACTGGTGTAAAAAACATTTTTAGCTCCCAGTTTAAAGATTAACTTTGCGTATTTATAAAGTGAATCGGCTTCAGTTTACTTACGGCCCGTCCATACTGATAATAAACTTTTAGAGGGAGCGAATAAGTATGGACTACGCTGCTTTACAAGAATTGCCCCCGAGTAAAATTCCCGATACCTGCTTGCGATTCTGGCTTAGCTTTTGCCATGTTTGCAATACTGCTTATGGAACGTCTTCTTTACTAATAATAAAGCAGAAAGTCTCTCTGTCCGGAGGATGTCTGGATGTCTGTAGGATATCTGTAGGATGTCCGGATGTCTGGGACGCGCATAGCGCCTAGACCGTTCGGCCGATTTTCATGAAATTTGGTAGAAAGTTAGTTTGTAGCATGGGGGTGTGCACTTCGAAGCGATTTTTTGAAAATTCGTTGTGGTTCTTTTTCTATTCTAATTTTAAGAACAATAGTATCATAAGATGGACGAGTAAATTACGAAATTATCATAACGTGGAACCGTAACATGGGCACAAGCCAATTGGCAAGATACGAAATTATCATAGCGTGAAACTGTAACGTCGGTACAAGCCAATTGGCGAGAAAATTCACCATACATTATTTGTAAATATACAATATACAGGCAAACCAAAAGACCTTTAATTTTTCTATTACGGGCGAAGTCGTGCGAGTGCCACTAGTCCTTAATAAATCAGGAAGAGACCAAGCTATTACGTTATACCTACCAAACTTTATTCTAAAGTTCCAGAGACACGACTGGCTTCAAACGGGAAGATTTCTGAATTTTTTAAATAGGTTTCCGAGATAATTTCAAGAAGGTTACTGAGTATTAGCGTAAAAAGTTCCTGGTTTTTGCAAGATATGTTACTGGCAGAAATTGGGCACATCAGCCGCTCATTATTTTCCAGGAACGTTTCTAAATCGTTTTTACAGAGCAAGAACCAATCTCTTTACGAAGAGCATTGAGCTACCAAAAGGCTCAGGTGTATTCTTTAGCTCAATGACAAAGATAGATTTGTCAGAGGGACTGTTCATATAAATGCTGTCACACTTTTTTTTACAAAAGATTTGACCCTCTCCCCCTCTTTCACAAAGTGTTACACTTCACCTCACCCCTCCCCCACTTTGTTTAATGTCACCCCTTCGTATGCTACGGAGCACCCTCCCCTCCCTTCCCCCAAACGAGATCAAATGCCTATAAATTATTCCCCACCTCCCTGAATTTTTCAATGCCACAACCTGCGCCATGGATTCTATTCCTCAAATTTTCTACAAAAGTCATATTTCTATAGGCAGATAGGCTGCTCACGTTACCGTAAACTTGGAACGTATGATACAACAGCTGTTGGGTCAAGAACAAGCACACACATGTGGTCTGAGGTGGAAGACTGCTCTGAGAAAACGTTTAGATCATTAGAGAAGATTGTTCCTTGGAAAATTAACAAGAAAAAGCAGTAGCTTAGTAAACGAACAATCCTTGACGCGCTAAGAAGAAATACCTTACAAAACCAAGCCAAAAAGAGGTTAACATTGATTTCATTATTATTTTTCTTATCGAAACAAATTGATGTTTATTAGAATCATAATAAAATTAGTGTCTCAGGGGGTCAGCTGATCCTTTGACCCTCCCCTGAATTCGCCCTTGAATCCGGGGATAGGAGTAAAATCACCGGGTAGCTGATTTGAACATGGTAACTTGATTTTGTTCTTGTTATTTCTTGCGGTCAGATCCAAGAAGCTGGAAGGGTAGCTTTGGCATTAGCGTATTAGAAAAAGGAGCGGTAGTAGTGGCTGTTATACTGCCGTGGAAATGTAAGGGACAGTATCATATAGTGCTGTCTCAGCTTCAACTTTATACACTATTCAGTCTGTAATAAATTTTCTTTATTTTAGCGATGGTAGGACATTATGTTCAAAACACTAGCAGAACCACGTTAGGTGTCAAAATAAATATGCGTAAACGCTCCCCGCGTCCGGGGCAGGTGTACGCAACCGACTTGCACTCAAAAATAATTTTTTAAACGGTTAAAAACACAAACTGAGCAGCAATTGAATATACCAATTTTGACTCCATTAAATGCTTCATAAAACCGCTATGTCTGAAATTTTCTAAGTTAAAACATAAAAATTAGAAAACTGATTGAAAAAAATCCGCGTAAACGTGCCCCGTTCTACCCTATTGTACTTTAGGCTTATTGGACGAACTTGCTTATTCCGATGGAAATGAAACACGAAACACGCGTTTCCTCAAATATCTGAAAAAATCATTTCTGAAGGTGTACTGCGCTTTACCTTCCCACGGCAATATAAATTAGCTGCAGTTGTGTATAAATGTTTGAGCGTACTTGCCGTTCAAATTTCATGTTATTATGACTCTAACTACTCTTTTTTTGGGCCGTGGTCGCCTGATCGGTAAGGACTTGGGGCCGGAGGGTCTCGGGTTCGATCCTCGCTGGTCGAAGATCCACCGTCGTCATTAATGGTGACTGGGCGACGTTAAATATGCTCGTGGTCACAATGTCCTCCAAGTGAAACGATACCTCTGGGGGTGCCAGACCAGAAAGTTATTCGGCTCCTGGCCTGGTTCTAAATTCTCGAACTGTCCATAGATGGCACCACCATATATTGTGTTGTCTTCACACTGTTGCTCCCTGCTCCGGGATGTCAACCCTTCTATCTGCTGGGGTACAAGCCTCCTCTCGTAGGATAGGCATAAACATCTAAAACACCCATCAATCACAATAGGGAAGTTTTCGATTTTTCAGTTTTAATTTTATATGATAGAGTAACATGTATGAACATCATAGGTAAAAAAAAAATTTGCGATACGATAAGTAGTTTTGTTTAAATTAATTTTTAAAGTTCAAGCGATTGTGACGTCAAATGGTACAGGAAGTGACGTCATGCGCTCATCTGCCGCGGGAGAAGCCGAAGGACGTGCAGTTGCCTTCGAATACGAAACGTAAGGCAACTCTTCGCATTTAACTCCTCCCGTTTCTGGAACATTAAACCTCCCATCATCTCGGAAATATTCGAATACCATCATTGATGTTGCTCGAGGAAGATTATTAGATTGTGCTTTAACGAATACGGCCCCCATAGTGTGTTCAAAAGGATTATTGAATTTCTAAAAAATAAAAATATCAGCGCACTTGAAATGTCCGTAGCGAAAACAAGGGATCTTCGGTGGAAGGTTGCCCATTAGTGCCCTGTGACGTAAGCTCGTGACGTTTCAGAAAAGCGCACTTTTGCGCGTGGTTTTTTTAAAAATTCATTAAAAATCAATTACGGCGTTTTAAAATTCGGCGATGGTGAATTATTTAGTTTTTAGGATCAATTAACAATATCCGATAGTCAAAATATGAACATTTAGTAGGTTGCAACTTCCCTATTTTTCCCTACATAGCACTCTAAACTGAGGAAGTTTAATTTCCTGACCTGAACCTGAGTCTCTGTTAAACCTGAATGTTAAAGTGATATCTAGAGGGCAAGACTACATTGTGTGGTGCATCGAAATTTCCCTCTTCGGCACTGGTTATTCTAGTTTTTTTATTTCGCAGGTGCCAATTTATGCCGGACTGGCGTATGATGCAGTCATGATCTACGCCAGTGCCCTGACCAGTGCTCTTGCAAACAACCAATCAGAAAGTGACGGACTGGCTATTTTCAAGTACATACGTTCAAGACAATACGAAAGTGAGTTTTCTTATTTCTTAAGCAGTGAAGGAAAAACAGCCATGATCTTTGATGCAGTTGTGTAGAAATGTCTGAGCATATTTTCCGTACAAAGTTCATGTTATAATGATCCAAAACAACTCCCTGCTCGGCTCCCCTCACTTTGATGATAAAATAGTCGAGTTCGAAAATTAATTTACAAGTGATCGTAAGACTCGGCAGGAAAACAATTGTTCATGAAAAAGTACTGTTAAAAATTCTAATTCAACCTTTCACCAAAATATGATGCTCATTTAGCAGCAACAATCATTTGATACTAAGTGCAACCATTACTATGGTGTTACTACTTTTACCACGCCATCATAATAGTTCAAATTAGTATCAAAAAATAATTGCTTGGAGAAAGATGGAACTATAATTTTTTCAACACAGTAGGGTGAAGTCATTAATTGTGGTTTGGATACTGACAGTCAATCAAGGTACCCCTGAGGTTTTCAAATCACTAACAATTGACTCTTGTAGTAAATTTAAAATGCAGAAAAGCTTGCGATTGCATCTTTTAAGTAGTTCATTGCATTGAAAAACCGTCTATTAATCGGGAAGTTTTCTCCCTTACAGGCATCTTAGGATTCAGTGTTATGATTGATGATCAAGGCGACGCAGAGGGCAACTACACAGTTCTAGCACTGGTACAAGATGACAACGACACTAGTTCCAGAATGAAACCAGTCGCCAGATTTACTCATATGGGATCCAAGGATTTACCAGTAAAATTTTCTTTTAAAAAATATCTTCTTCTTTCTAAATATATAAAAAGAACTCACAAATAGAAAAATACAAGGAGCTTATGAAGTCTTAAACTGATAAAGAAAAGTTGTTTAAAAAAACACTTCAGATTGAAGCCTGTATTTCCTCTTTTTAATGTTGATTCTTATCTCAGCATTCCCCCTAAGGCATATAAGTGACTCTGAGCAACTCTTTCGCTGAAGCTGTAATTATCTTCAGAACTTTAGTTAAACTACAATACTGTACACTAGCTAAGGGTCCGCAAGCATGGCGTGTCTCTGCTTCTTATAATAGTAAATAGCTTTGAAAACGTGCTTAAAGTTCCATTCCTTTCACGGAGCTCGGGCAAAACTTCAAGCATTAACCAAAACTTCTTTTTGTGGAACCCAGAGACCGCAGTTTAACATTTTGCTGAAGATCATCAGTCTAAATGAAAGCATCTGCCTTCCGTCCTGTTATAGCTAGTAAAGACTGATGATCCCTAACAGTTATAAAACTACCGTCTCTGCATGCCAGAACAAACTGTTCTCGTGCTTTCTTTTCTATTTTATCTAAGTTGCAGCTTAGGAACGGATTTTATAGCTATGTAGATGACCATTGTCACAAAAGAACATCGTGCATGATATTCTACGTAATTCTATTAATCAACTAGACTCGCATTCAAAAATTCTCTTATCTTCAAACACCTTAAAACCACCTGAAGTTACAAAATCCCGATTATTCGCGATTCAATCATCAAAAAACAGCAAGAAGCAATGATTTTTTTTTCAAAAAGATGTATATTTAAAGTTTGTGTGGGTTTTTTTTTCGCTTTCTTTATCGTTCTTACACTTTTTCTTTATTGATGTTAAATTCTTTGTGCATAAAATAAAAAACATTTTTACTGTGCTATATATTTTTTAACTGTTTGTATTAATAGGTTTTACGTATCAGTACAGTTAAGTTTTCAAGCAAGAGCAATTTTTACCTTACTCGTCCCTCATTTTTAGCCTTTTTGAGGTTTATCAGCCAATTTCATTATCTGCTGTGGTCCTGCCACCCAATTTGGCTGATAATCAGGAATTGACTGTAGTTAACATAGTCTATTCCAAGCATTAGAAATCTAGATAGTGAAATGAAATCATAACTTTTTCTTGGGACATTTTTTTGACAGTTACTGAAGTTGGAAAGAGAAATTGATTGGATATCGGGAGCTCCACCCCTCAGCGAGCCTAAATGTGGATTTGATGGGAAGAAATGCGATACCCGCCCTGGTGAGTAATGGCAGCAGGTTATTCTTTTACTTACATAACTCTAGCTGCATATTTACTTCTTGCATCAGGGAATTAATTATAAAACGTGTTACGTAATGTTTGGTTTGCTCTTCTTTTGGTGAACATCTACCTATACCATTACGAAAATATTAAACGTATTTCCAATACAATGTCTCCACATTTCATTAATGCTTTGTGCAAACAGAACTTTACTGAACTTTTATAACTACGATTTACTGTTACTCAAGTTTACGTAATTAAAGCAAATTCCATCGGTTTAACTTTCGTCGAGTTTTTGAAACACAAATTTTACCCTTGTAACGTTATTCATTTAATTTAAATTTTATGTAAGCATTTTTCCATCAATAAACTCAAGTTTGTTAAACTAAAGAATAAAGGTGCAGGACAAATATTTGAGCCATCAGTCAAATTTAAAGCAGAAAGTGTGATACGAAATGCTTAGGTAATAATGTATTGATTTTAAGTTTTGTTCTTACGCATTGACAGCTACTGATTGCAGATTAAAGTGCACTTATCATACATAAAATTTTTAACTTATAATACTAACTTTTAAATATTTTTCAATAAAAATATATCATTCTTAAAGACAGAATTCAAGAAAGTTATTTTCATTTTAATTAATCAGATTTCAAAGCCTAATTACTTTCCCCAATTCAAATAAATTTTATTTTTACATATGAATTCACATTGAATAGCAACCCCTGAGAACACTTAATGACAAAATAATTTCATGTGTTTTTTTTTTCTTTTTTTGAGCAATCACGATTGTTTATTGCTTTTATTTGACTGTTTTGATGTCTTATGATTTTATTTGCCCCCCGCCACCCTCTGCAGCATCACCGTCGACCGGCCGCCTCACGATATTGCTCCTATAGCGGAAACCGTCTCCAGGTTGCGTCAATATCCTACACTAACACGCATACATACACGCACGTACACACACACAAACACAAATATATACACCTACACACATA